>NC_080169.1:106515785-106812188 GCF_950295315.1 Erinaceus europaeus
TTCCAGAGTCTCATTTGTTGTTTCTGCATTTCTGATGACAATTATTTCAAACTCTTTACTTACTCCTGTGACTGTTTCCTTAACTAGTGTTTGGATGTTGACCTCATTATTTTGTCCTTCACCCTTTGGTGGGCTTTTAGCTGGACTCTTGTCCTGGTTCATTTCTCCAATATTTCTTGTTGGTTTAACTATTCTATATTGTTATGAGGTTCCTTTCTCAGTACTATTCAAATTACTGATCACTCTTGCCTGGATTGACTTGTGTCTAAGTAAGGTACTTAGAGTTCACAGTTGTGGAAATTAACAGTTGTTTCAATATTATTTTAATCCCTGAGTTGGAGCACTGTGGCTTAAAGCCTCTTCTGTTCTTTTTCTTCCTTGTAGGCTATGGGAGCCTGAGGGCTTTTAAACTATAAGTAGGCTTCTTAGCTTATTCACTCACTCCTGACCAAGAGATAAAGCAGGGTGGGGGAGAGATAGCACAGAGGTTATGCAAAGAGACTCTTATCCTCCAACGATCCAAAACTCCAGGCTCAATTCAGCTTCTCTGCCAAGCCTGGCATCACTGCTGGTCCCTGTGAATTTCTAAACAAGTCCCCTTTATAGTCTGTAGGTTCTGAGGCAATTATTCACCATGTTCTCATAAGGACAACAATGTGGAAAGGCTCCCACTATACAGCCCCACTGCTAGGCCACCAAGGTGTAGCTCTTCTCCTGAGTTTCCTGGTCAGTTCTGTTCCCAGATGTCAGCACAGGGCCTCCCCGCTGCTGCTCCAGCCTCTGAGGGTAGTAGCAATGGAGACTCACAGTTGCACTTGGTGAGTCTTAGGGGAGTCTTCTCCTTCCTTTTTGTTGGTAAAACAGACTGGAGGTAAGCTGCCGGACTGTTACCAGTTGCTCAATCTTTCCTTAGTCTCCTCCCTGACCTCAAGCCATATGTGTTTGCACGTGGTTTGGTGGGTTCCTGAGGTCATTCTAATCCTGCCTTGTTGCAGTCCCAGGTGTTCTCCTTTGGTTATTCCTAGTTGACCTGGGAGGGGAGGGGAGGGGAGGGGAGGAGAGGGGAGGAGAGGGGAGGAGAGGGGAGGAGAGGGGAGGAGAGGGGAGGAGAGGGGAGGAGAGGGGAGGAGAGGGGAGGAGAGGGGAGGAGAGGGGAGGAGAGGAGAGGAGAGGAGAGGAGAGGAGAGGAGAGGAGAGGAGAGGAGAGGAGAGGAGAGGAGAGGAACAACGCTACTGCTGCTCTCTCAGCTGCCTCTTAAAGAAGTTTTCACCTACATCCTTTCTGTTAGTATAGAACTGACCATGTAGTTAGAATCTAGGTTTCTATGCCAAAGCTATGTTTTTTAAGTAAATTTAATTGCTTTTTGATTTGCCTAACTCCATCTTTTTTCCTCCTTCCTTCTCTTGGAACTCAGAGAAACTTGAGAATAACATTGCACAGTGATTAGAGGTGGTTTACATCCAGCCTCTGACATTTACTATCTGTGTGATAGTTAAGTTTTTTCTTAAACTCTGCCAGACCTTATTACGTGGAAAAACAATAGCTAGTAGCCTCGCAGGACTGCGGGAGGATTAAATAAGTTAATAAGTATATTTAGTGTTTGGAAGTGTTCCTGACATATAGAATGTACTCAGTACATGTTAGCTGAGTATAAAACATAGTAAAAATATCATCACCTTTCTACCACCAACACCACCCTAACTTAACATCACCATCTGCCCCATTGCTACCACCACCATGCTTACTACCACTACACTTTGGTCAAAGTGAAACTAACTATAAGTCAACCATATTTAATGAACAGCAGTGACATTTCTGTATCCCTTCTTTTAGAAGTTGGGATGGTAAGAGATAGGAGAGAGAATGTAAAGGAAGCCCCGTTTACAAAGCCTGACTTAAAACCCTTCCCTCATTCCCTTGGCCGTGTTTCCTAAATATCCAGAGCAATATTCCCCCAAGCTCCCGCATTGTTGAGAAACCAATCACATTCTAATCAGTTGAGCTAGATTTCAAAATAAATTTTATTTATCCTGGGGACAACATATAAAAGAAAGCTTAAAATCCTCCTGTTCACTTAGTTTTTCTGAGATTGGAGGATTTCTTGGAAACCTAGCATGTGTGTGGGGGGGGTGGTGTTGGAGGGAATCTTGTTTTTATTTCCTTAAGATTTCTTATTACTTTTTAGTGATTTAATATTCATTTACAAAATTATAAAATTAATAGTATAATTTCACACCTTTCCCACCACCAGAGTTCCCCTCTCAATTTCTCTCTACCCTATCCAAAAGGTGAAAAAAAAAAAAGTAAGAAAAAAGATTTTAAAATGACCACTGAAAGCATTGGATTCATAGTGCTATTCCAAGCCTCAGCAATAACCCTGGTGGCAAGAAAAAAAAAATTAATAGGGAGGTACAGGTTGACTCAAGAAGTATCTGCTGCCGTAATATTTAATATGATGGGACTTTTTTCTTTAAATTTCTGGGAAATTCTAGCCTCCCCCACCCCGAAAGTTACCTATAGTTAGTCTCTCACATTACCTGTCATGTTTTTAGACAGACTGTTAATATGAAACTAAGTAAATGTACAGTTAAAGAACTGAATGGATTTCTGGATTGCTTCCTGGTTTGGCTATTACAAATTGTGCTGCTATGAACGTAGATGAACTTTCTTCAGCTATCCAAGGATATAGATGAGCAGCTAGAAATGTGGTGGTATATATATATGATGGAATACTACTCAGTTGTTTAAAATAATGAAGTTTTCTCCACTGTGTCTTGAATGGAACTTGAAGACATCATGTTGACTGAGATAAACTAAAAAGAAAAGGACAAATACCGAATGATCTTACTCATAGGCAGGACTAATAAATAGGGTCAGGGAGAGAGAAAAACAAAGTGAAGCTTGTACTGAACATAGTGTATTGCATCAAAGAAAAGGATTGTAGGGGAGGGAAGCAGAGGGAAGAGAGCCTTAGAGTCCTGCTGCATAATGATATAAAAGGACCCAGGCTGTAAGTGAGAGTGTTCTGCAGAGAACTTTGACAGGGAGATAAGAAATTGTGCCCTTGTGCCAAGTTTATAACTGCACTATAAACCATTCACCTCCTTTATTTGAAAAAAAAAAAGAACTGAACAGAACTTGCTCCCGGGTTCTCAAGTTGTCTCTAATGCCTTGGTCCTTTCTCTCCTAACTCTGCAGGTATCTCGGATGAAGACATCATCAACATCACGCTCCCTACTGGAGTACCCATTCTCCTGGAGCTAGATGAGAACCTGCAGGCAGTTGGGCCCCACCAGTTCCTGGGTGACCAAGAGGCTATCCAAGCAGCCATTAAGAAAGTAGACGATCAAGGAAAAGTGAAGCAAGCTAAAAAATAAGTCTTTCTGAAGTGTTAAGTGGGAATACTTTCAAAAAGGATAGCATACAGTGTGTTTTGGGTGCTGATATTTCTCTTCTGATTTTTCCAGAGTTTAATAGTGCTAGGCTGTGAGGGATAGGACTCTTAAAGACGATGACTTCTCTTGATCCTGATAAGGGTGTGAGGGTGCCTGAGTGCTCTTGTCATAAGACTTTGTGAGTCAACTCCCCTGCTAGTCCTATTTGCAGTAGTCACTAAACTTAAAAGCAGGGAGGGATTACTCAGGGCCTTGAGCGGCTAATATGGGGAAAGTAGCAAGTGAAGGTTAAGTTTAAGGTACAGTCACCATTGACAGTCACTGTTTCATTCTTTGAGTAAGTAGTTCACTTTTGTGTTTAAGACTTTACGAGATGATAGTAGGAGATACTAGGTAATCTTCTGTACTTGAGTATTTATTTGTCTTTTCATTTAGGAAAATGGGTGCTTTGACAGTTAAGACCACAGGCCCATTAAGTGGGAGAGTCACAGATAGCTTCCTCCATGACTGTCAATAACGAACAACAAGGTCCTTTTACCTTGGCACTAGTCTAGAGACTTTTTTGTTTGTCATTTGGAAGTATTTCTCTGACTGCTAGATTCAGCAGCAGGTAACAATAACTGTTCTCTTTTTGTTTGGGGGGGGGGGTTTCATCTTTGGGTACTTAATTAGCTTAAAAATAAAGTTCTGTGATTGAAAAATGCTATCCCCAAAGTCTCTTGCATTTTATTGATAATAAGACAGAAAGTCTCTTACCTGACTTTTAGTTCGAATCTCCTAGTAACACCCAAAGACTAACACTTAATTCAACACATGGTCACTCCACAGATATTCTCTGTAAATTCAAAGGTGAAGTCACAGAAAGGTAAGTCACAGAAAGGGAGCCGGGTCTCGAACCGGGATACTTAACGCCGGTCCCAGCACTTTGCGCCATCTGCACTTCACCCACTGCGCTACCGCCCGACTCTCTTAAGTACATCTAACTTTATTCATGTAACTGAGAAGTCTTATTTTATCATTTACCAGATGAGGGTAAAGATACAGTATATAAAATAGGCACCTGGTTAAGCTCAAGGACCTGGGTTCAATCTCCTGCTCTCCACCTAAAGGAGGTCTAATTCATGAGTGCTGAAGCAAGTCTGCAGCTGTCTATCTTTCCATTTCTCTGTCCTATCTAAGAAAAATTAGAAAGGAAAAAAAGGGGGGGGCTAGGTGGTGGTTCACCTGCTTGAGCGCACATGTTAAAAATGTGCAAGGACCGAAGTTTGAGCCCCCACTCCCCACCTGCACATCCTAAATCTGCAGGTATCTCAGATGCTCCCTACTGGAGTACCCATTCTCCTGGAGCTAGATGAGAACCTGCAGGCAGTTGGGCCCCACCAGTTCCTGGGTGACCAAGAGTCTATCCAAACAGCCATTAAGAAAGTAGACGATCAAGGAAAAGTGAAGCAAGCTAAAAAATAAGTCTTTCTGAAGTGTTAAGTGGGAATACTTTCAAAAAGGATAGCATACGGTGTGTTTTGGGTGCTGATATTTCTCTTCTGATTTTTCCAGAGTTTAATAGTGCTAGGCTGTGAGGGATAGGACTCTTAAAGACGATGACTTCTCTTGATCCTGATAAAGGTGTGAGGGTGCCTTTCTCTCCCTCTGTCTCTGTGTCCTGTCAATGTCTCTGTCCTATCTAATAAAAATTAGAAAGGAAAAAAGTAAGGGCTAAGTGGTGGTTCACCTGGTTGAGCGCACATGTTGACAAATGTGCAAGGACCCAGGTTTGGAGCCCCACTCCCACCTGCACGGGGAAAGCTTTGCAAGTGGTGAAGCAGTGTTGCAGGTGTCTGTCCGTCTCTTTCCCTCTCTATTACTCCTTTGCTCTTAAGTTCTGTTTATCTCTGATAGAAAAAAAGATAATAAAAAATTTTTTTTAAAAAAAGAAAGAAAAATAAAAAGGAACAAAAGATGGCTGCCAGGAGTGGTGGATTCGTAAGGCTAGCACTGAGCCCCAGCGATAACCCTGGTGACAATAAAAAATAATAATAATAAATTTAGAGAAGCAGTATAGAAAATAGAGTAGCTAGGGAACATCATGGATAGAGCTGGTTATCCGTCAGTCTTGATGCTGTTTTCCACCATGTATTGTATTTGCTTATTTTTTTCATTGTTTGGTTTGGAGTTAGCATTAGTTCACAAGGCTATGTCTTAGAAGTATAATTTGATGCCTCTTCAAAATCTGTTAACCATACCACATCCACCACCTTATGACATGAGGTGTTTATGAACAGGAAGCCCCCTCACATCTAGTCACTTTAGGATCTCATGGACTTCCAAAAATAGGGTTCACTTTTGTAAATGCTTTCTAATACAATTTGGCTTCATGTCTTTTGCGATCATGTCTGAAGTAATGGAAATGTCATGGAAAATTTCTTTTTTTTAAAGCTACAAAAATTGTTTCAGAATTATTAAAATCCTGGAACATTTTTTTTTTATCTTCAAACACCTGACTATCTGAATTACCAAGTTGTTCCATGTTATCCTTTAGAAGTTAAACATAACAAGACTATGAGGACTCTGATAGAACCAGAAATCATATAGACTAATGACCAGTCAAGAGTTAAATTAGATAACTTAGCATTGGCTGCCATGTTGTTCTTTGATCTCAAAAAGTACAGTTTACCAGAACAGATTACCAGAGATGACGACTTCTCCGCCTCCATTTTTTTTTTTTTTAGGGACTTCCATTTTAACTGATAGAAGACTAAACATGTTTTACCTTTTCAAAATCTATCCTACTTAATGCTTGGCATTTATTTCAGTTACCCAGTATTGGTGGGAGTGGGGAAATAAAGAAGACATACATGTACTCATAAGTTAATGAAGTGGTGGCTGGGCAATGAATGCTAGTTGAGCTGTTTATATTGCTTTTGTGGTTTAAAACTTTCTACATTAAAAATATATTTAAGTGGATTCCTGGGGGCTGGATGATGGCATAGTCAGTTGAGTGCATAGATTGTCATGCTCAAGAACCAGGGTTCTAGCCCCTCATCCCCTCCTGCAGGAGAAAGCCTCTCAAGTGGTGAAGCAATGTTGCAGGTGTTTTTTCCTTTCTCCTTTATTTCTCCCTTTGTCTTAATTTCTCTGTCCTACCAAATAAATCTGTGAAAAATAAAAATGTATTCCTGTTAAGTCAGTGCAAGTGTAAGCACACACAAATATCCCACCTCCTCTCCAATAAAAGGCAAATAAGACATGTACTTAGAGAATGACAGAAATACTTGAGCTTACTTTTAACAAACTCTGAGGAATGAACTTCTGTTTTTGACATGAGCATTGGTTCAGCTTTGGCTTTAAGTTATGCTGGAGATGCGATCTGACTTCTTGCTTGTAAGCCCTGTGCACTAGGCTGCATTATCTCCTGGACTCAGAAATTCACATTTTCCTTTGTCAACTTAAAAGATTCAGGGTTTGAAAGACTGTATATCTGTTGAAGTTATCCTCAAATAAGAAAATACTGGGGAGAGTGTGACTTGGGTTCTGTTTGTCACTTTACCAAATATTTGTCATTAGAGGGAGATTAAATGATTCAAATATACTTCTGTTGGGGATGTTTTGTATTCCCCTTGGGTCAGTGGCTTAAATTCAGTCTAATGTGAAATGCTCCAGGCTAAAGTATGGCATGGCAGCTGCTTCAGCTGCCTCTGCTGTGAGACAAAGTCTAATTTAATCCAGCTAATGGTTAGAGAAGTGAGCCAGAAACTTACAGAATCCAATTATGCAAAACTCAAAACAGGAGATATGGTCAAGACTGGCAGTGTGGGTTTATTTCTGAGGAAAGGACAACATAGAGAAGACTTTCCACACGGTGGTGGGGACAGGGGGAGATGGACCTGAATAACACTTGTCCATGTAAAAGCATAAAAAACAACACAAATGTGGATGAATTATTTGGTAAATTGTTGGAGTTGGACAGTAGGGCAGCGGATTAAGCACATGTGGCGCAAAGCACAAGGACCCATGTGAGGATCCCAGTTCGATCCCCCAGCTCCCCACCTGCAGGGGAGTCACTTTACAGGCAGGGGATTCATTTCACAGGTGGTGAAGCAGGTCTGCATTAGATAAAAAGAAAGGGGAAGGTGTTGGGAAATTGTGCAGATGTGGTCGAACATTGGCAGGGCCCACAAAACATATTTCCATGCAAGTTTTATTTATAGATATCCACCTCATTTCCCCCTCAGGGTATCGCCCATTCGAGAGAGCTGAAACCCTAGCAGTAATTGCTAGGGAAGCTTTCTACCTTCCCAGAGTGCCTTGTTTTTTCTCCACCTGCTTTCCTAGCCAATGCCGTCCTGACTTGCCACTTGCTGAATTTCTCCCATAAAAGCCCTCCTGCTTCCGCCTTTCTCTCTCTTGCTTTTTTCCTCTCTTTGGCGACCCAGATGATGAACTGTTAGGTATAGTGGGAGGCGGCCATTTTGCTAGCTCTATGTGGCCTGAACCACTCTGCTCTCTGGCTGCGAGAATAAAGATTTGTGTTCCCGCTCCGGTCTCTTCTCTCTCCCCCGTGATGCAACCCAACATCTTTCCCCACTGTTTTGTCAAGTACTGTAACTGCGTAGAAGAGGGGGAGGGGAGTGCTTCTGATTCCAGTTTCCTAGTGGTGGTAAATTTAACCAGAATTTCTAATTTTTGTTGGCCAATTTACTGCCCCAGGGGGGTAGGTTTTAATAAATTCTGATTCCCAGAAGCCCTTTTCCTCCATAAAGCAATAGGGTATGTGGTGATTTCCAAGGCTGGAAACAGTCCTTCATGTGCTCTCATAACTACATTTTCATGAAAGTGGCCATGTTCTAAAATAAGAAATAACCTGCTAATCTGAGGCAGAAGAATCTGGTTGAGTTTGGCAGTCGTCAGATCAAATTAAGAAGTCTGTCCTGTGCATCTCATCAAGGAAAATTATGACATAGTGTATTTGAACCAAGGATGCTTTAATTTTAGTGCTCAATGCAAAAACCTCCATTTTCTGTTCTCCTGGGAACTTCTGTTCTCTAGGTAAATGAATTCTCAATGCTCAGAGTAACAGCATGTGTCTGAGATATTTACAAATCAACATGCTCAGAGCAGCATCTTGCTACTGGTCTCATTCTGTCACATGGGACCAGTGTTAGGACAGCCATTTCAGCCTGGGCAGAGTAACTGGCCCCTGTGTAAGTATGGCCTGGTGACAGAAAGGGCTGTCCTTGCCAAATACTGCATTTCTATGCAAGCTTGCTGTCTTTTGTTAACAAAAATGCCCGATATTTGTGCCAACTTCAAAACAGAAGGGTGACAGGATTAGAATGCCAAGGAGGCAGCCTTCAAGATGCCTCCATCTTTTGGATGTGTTTTTTTTTCAACATTAACAAAACAATGTTAAAAAACATTATGTACATAAATACTGTGTATAAACTAGAGAAATGACAAATTTTCCAGAAAAGGAAAGGTAAAAACAAAGTATGCCAAGTGTTAACAGTGGTATTATCAAAAAGAAAAAGCTTTGCCTTTGATGGAAGTTATGTACAGGTAATGTAACAATATCTATGCAATAAAAAAAAAATAGGCAGCACTGGGAGAAATGCCATGAGGAGAGAAAACAAAACAGAAAAACAAACAAACATGGCCATTAAACTCAGAAGGCCTACAGAATTATTCAAGTACTGGGAGGGCTGGAACCCTTTGTTTGTATTCATTTTATGAGGACACGTTGACTTTTAATTGCTGTTTTCCAAACCTGAACCCACTGCGTTTCAGTTGGGAGGCTGCTATAGAGCATACTTCCCCTCTATGGACGTGCTTTTAGACACGCAGAAAAAAAGATTAGGGAGGTGTTGCAGATTGAAGCAATGGAGTTGTAAACTGATGAATCTCTTGAGACTATTATGCATTGGGTTGTGGGATAAGGGAGATACAAGATGGAGAGGATAGAAAAGAACTGTTACTGGTTTTGAGCTGGAGGTGTTGATGTGAATGTGTGTGTGTGTGTGTTCATTGTTTTCTCCCTAATATCCTTGCTTTGTTCCCTTCTCCTTACCCTTGACCCCTAACTCTGGCCTTGAATTCCTGACAGGGCTTAGAACACACAGCTAATAATAATGAGCACACTTAATTCCCTTCATCTTGCTTTATGAATACTGTTTCACAGAATCAGGATCATTTGGGAGCAATTGGTTGATTCCAGGTTTGGGGAAGATCGTGTGTAAGGTTGTATTTGAAACATCTTGTGTCAGAAGAGAAGAAAAATGTCCAAAATGACTGATGGCACACAAAAATGTACTTCCCGCACCAAGTTTGTGACAGTTTAGGATTCAGAAGAAGTGATGCATTATAACTTGCCTAAATCTGCTTGCGCTGCTGTAACAAAATACTGACTGAGTTAAGCAGCGAGCATGTGTCAGTCATAGTTCCGGAGGTGGAAAGTCCAAGATCAAAGTGCTGGCAAGTTTGGTGTATGGTAAGGACCCTTTACCTGGTTTTCAGACAGACACATTCTTACTGTATTTTCATATGGTGAAGAAGAGCAGGAACGCAACACAGTCTCTTCCACTGATAAGAGCACTAACTCCATCGTGGGAGGTCCACCCTCATGACCTCACGGGACCAAGGTTTCAACATGAGAGCAATACTTGAATATTAGCAGTAGAAGCTATCAAGGGAATTTTTTGGAACTGAAGAATAAGAGAGGGCCATAGTAGGGTGTGTGCTTTGCCACACATATAGTTTCGGTTTATTTTTTGCCTCCAGGGTCGTCGCTGGAGCTTGGTGTCTGCACTATGAATCCACTGCTCCTGCTCCCTTTTTTTTTTTTTCAATTTTTTTTGGATAGAAATTGAGAGAGGAGGAGAAAGACAGAGACAGATAAAGTCACCTGCAGACTTGTTTCACCACTTGTGAGGTGACCCCCCTGCAGCTGGGGATCCAGGGGCTCCAAACGGGATCCTTGGAGGAGGGGCAGTCCTTATACTTTGTACTATGTGTGTTTAACCCGGTGTGGCCCTGCTGGGCCTCCACTTTGCCGTACATGTCATTCGGTTTAAACCCCAGCACTATATGAAGTATCAGGGCACCAGAAGCAGCTCTGGTATTACGGTGTTTCTCTTTCTCTCGTCTTTGTCTCTATGTTTATAAAAATGAAAAAGACCAGTCCGGCAGCAATGAAATTGCTTGTGCATGAGGCCCCAGCTTAAAATAAGTTTTGAGAGGTGTCATGATTCTGAAACTCAACCTTCAAATGACATGCCAGGAAGTGTTCCTGTGTATGTAGAGAGCCAACGAGCACACATAGTAAGTAGTAGATTTGAGAGGGTTTGTAATATACTTTTTTTTTTTACTATTCTATCAGCTTTTTAATTTTTTCCAAATAGAACCAGGAAAAATAACATGACAGAACAAGAACCCAACAAGCAACTAAAACAACCTTGTGGGCTAGGGAGATAGTGTAATGACCATGCAAAAAGTTTTCATGCCTGAGGCACCAAAGATCCTAGGGTCAGTTACCAGCAGCAACATAAGTCAGAGCTAAGCAGTGCTCTGGTAAGAATAATAAAAAAAAATTGAATAATATAAAATATTCTTTCACTATCATTTAGTGACTACAGACACTACAGCAGGTCTTGTCCAGTAGAGAATAAAGAGGGTGCCTAGTTTCTCTTTGTGTTATTCTTAAAGTCTCAGCCTTTCTTAGGTCATTAATAAGGGGAAATGTTAAGTCTGTATTGTCAAGAAACACACTGAACACTCATCTGCATTTGGAACTAAATTTATGGATCAGACCAATAATTAGTTCATCTGTCGATACAACAAATTAGAAACAGGATTTTGATTGTGATCTTCTTGCAGGTGAACAAATAGTAATGAAAATGTTATAATTGAAGTATGGTTAACATGTAACAAGTGTTTCTCAAGTTTACAATGTAATGATGTAATATTTGTATGTATTTCAAAATAACCACATCAGGTTCAATTAGTATCTATCATCATACATAGTTACATGGTTGCTTCCTTGAGCAAAAGCATTAAAGACCTGCTCTCTTAGCAACATCATATACGTCATACAGTCTGTTAAATATAATCACCACACTATACATCATATTCCTAAAAAAACAACAGAACCTTAACTTTAATGTTCTTAATGTCTCAACATGATCCTGTCTGTGTGCCACTCTGGTATCCTGTAAAATATGTTGACTTTTTTTCCCTTACATCAGCCATCTAGCAAGTTCCACTTGTATCATTCAGCTCACTATTGTAATCCAGCTGGAATCCATGGGACTCCAAAGCAGCCTCCTGCTCGCCCTTCTTTTAGGATTTCTGAGGATCAATGAGCTATAATCACTGCTTCTCATTGCCCCCCCTACAGAAGTCTGTTGATTCTGTTAACACCAAAGAATTAGCTTTTATTTATATCATGATTCGTCACTTAAGCCATTGTCAAAACAAGGTTCATGAAAAAGACCCTGGTGTCTCGAAGTAAGTTCTACTTCTCAGGACTGTCTTTGTTTCATGTGTAATTCTCTGCAAAGCCAAATTTGAAGGGAAAAAAAAAAAACTTCAGCAATAGCTCAGAATGTGACATAAAAGTTTTCAAAATGCCAGAGCATAGTTCATAGTTTCCAAACTGCAAAAACTACAGCAAGTACTAGCCAAGGTGTTCAATGGTCACTTTCTCACGGTGAAATAAGTCTGGCCGGAGCTAGTTTGGTGCTGAGTTTGCTCTAGAATTTCTCATGAATTCACACTTGCCACACAGTTATTGAAAAGGGGATGTCCACAGGGCAACCACTCTGCCCTGTATCTGCTGAAGTGGACACTTTAATTGATGCAATGTTGACCTCCATGGGCAAGCAGAGCTGCAGTTTATGTTGGTAAATCAGTTTCATAAAATTGTCTCTACAGATCAAGTCTTTGAGCCCGGATCTTGGAGCAATGAGGGCAAAAGGTACCACAAAGTTATGTGTTCATGACCTAGGCCATTTCATCTGTCCTGACACTTGTCCCTAGAGAGCACTCATTTGAAATCTCCAGGCTGCCATTAACTGGCAGAGGTATTCAATTAGTATCTATCATCATACGTAGTTACATGGTTGCTTCCTTGAGCAAAAGCATTAAAGGCCTGCTCTCTTAGCAACATTCATATATTCAATAATCAAGAACCTAAAGGCAAGAATATAGAAGATATGAGATTTGGAGGGGGGGTCTCCATTTTGGAAAAAGCTAGTAGATATATTCCAAGGGGGCCTTTACTAACCTTTGCTTGATCCCAACAGTTAACATGCAGGTGGACCAAAGGTATTGTCTGGGGAGATGGTGTCAGAGTTGGAAATGGGACTAGAAAGCTGGATCAGGGAATAGAGTAGCTCCCAAATACAGGAATAGTATATAAGTATGGTTAACTGTAAACCCCAGTCAATTTGATATGGGGCCCATATTTGTCATAGGAGTCTATGTAACCTTTGCATCCCTGTAGGTCTGAGCTCTCATTCTGTGGTCATAGCTAGGAATGTTCTAGGCTGCACTCATTGTGGGACCCAACTTCCTTGAGTGGTAGAGTATGTTGACCCAACCTCCATTCAGAGAATGGGGCAGTCCCTACCATTGTTGATCAACATTGAGGGCAAGGTCCTGTAGGGACCCACAAAGGGGTCCATTATGTTGTTCCTGGTGGAGATGACCAGTGACAGTGGAGAGGAGGATATGTTAGGAGTCTATGTCCATCATGTCTGTGTGGGAATTCCAGAATTCCCTGATTAGGGCCCCAGGTGATGGGGTGGCCTGGTAGTAAGCAAAAGAACTACCATTAAAGTATGCCAGTCTCTTGCCCTTATTCAGCTTTCGCAGTGCTTAGTTTGTTTTGTTTTTTGTATTTTTTTTTTTTTGCCTCCAGTGTTATTGCTGAGGCTCGGTGCCTGCATTACAAATCCACTGCTCCTAGAGGCTATGTTTTCCGTTTTCTTACCCTTGTTGTTATTAATGTTGTTAATGTTGTCATTGTTGGATAGGACAAAGAGAAATCAAGACAGATGGGGGAGACAAAGAGGGGGAGAGAAAGACAGACATCTGCAGACCTGTTTCACCACCCATGAAGCAACCTCCCTGCAGGTGGGAGCCAGGGGCTTGAACTGGGATTCTTACGCCTCCAAGTCCTTGCATTTTACACCATGTGTACCTAACCCATTGCGCTACCGCCCAGCCCCCTGCAGTCCTTGGTTTATCTGACAAGATTAGCCTTGGGGTGATTGAGAGAAGTGAAATAGGAAGTAGTTGAGGAGGGTATCTAGGTCTAAGTAGAAACTATTTGATTAGGTGCTTTATGGTGTCTTTTTTTAGGTCTTTCCACTTGCTTGCTGCAAACTATTGTGCACTTTTGTTTTAAGGTATACATTTTCCCTTAACTTATGGATACATATGCACATGTGCTCTATTTTTATTTCTGAAGCCTCCCACCACCAGGATTCTGATTTAGATTATGGGAAACTTTTTTTTTCTTTTTTGTAGAAGTACCACAGACTCCGGGTAGTCTTGCTTGATTTATCTTGCAGTCTTTATTTCTGCCCTAGACACTGGATGTCAGTATTTACTCATACATGCCTCTGGTTTTGCCTGCATACCTACCTCTGGTTGTTTACAAAAGGTTGTGTCTCAAGAGGCCTGGAGTTGATTGTGGGATTTCTTTCTCTTATTATGTAACTACAGCACTCGGCTGATGTAAACATAAGATGCAAATGTAAACAGTGTGGCTCCCCCATAGACTTTTAACCTGGGAGAGAGGCAGACAGTTTTCAATCTGAAGTATAAACTAATACCAAGTCCTTGCTGGTTTCTGGAGAGATGTCTGTAAACAGCGGTCCTGCTGATGCTGTCATATGCTCAGCCAGCAGCCTGGCTACCAGCCTGGACTTTCCTTCTGGTTAGTGAGTCCTGCTGAGTCTCCTATCAACTTTCACATTCATAACCTCTCAACCCCTCCCCCCCCCAGTCCCCCATTCAACCTCAGGCAGACCCTCACTGTTTCTCTCTTTAAATGTTTCAGTAGTTTTTTTTTTTTAGCTGACCCTGCTGTCTCCATCTTTTTAAGGCGAATAATAAGTAAAAAATTGTCATTTCACATAGCAAGGTGTCCCGAAGTAGGTTATTTCATAATTGGATGGGCTGTGTGGTGGCATGACTGCTAGAGCCCATATGTTACCATGTTCAAGGACTCAGGTTCAAGGCCCAGGTCCCCATCCACAGGGCGGAAACTTCACAAGTGGTGAAGCAGTGCTGCAGATGTATCTCTTTCTTCCTCCCTCACTCCCTATTACTTCTCAATTTCTTTCTAGCCCTATCAGTGAAAAGAAAAAAAAAAGGAACTATAGCTGCCAGGAGCAGTGAATTTGTAGTTCAGCCACTGAGACCCAACCGTCACCCTGGTGGCAAAATAATAATAAATAAATAAAATATTAGGAAACTAATTAAAGACAGTTTATTTTAGTCATTATGTATATATATTATTACCAACATCATCTTAAAATTATTCTTTTTACTTTATTGAAAGAGAGAGAGAGAGCAAGTTACACCAGGGCACAGCTCAGCTCTGGCTTATAGTGGTGCTGTAGGTTGAACTTGGGACTTCAGAGCCTCAGGCATGAAAGTTTTTTACAGAACCATTATGCTGTCTTCCTAATCCTTCATACATTATTTTTATATAATTAAATTATATAAATACATGTTATATAATTAATGTTGCACATTATGTTGTAAATTTATTGAGGACAAAGAACACTTGTATCCAATAATACAAACTTAGCATCCAACATAAACTTTTGAACATAATAGAATCTCACAATAAAATGTTCAGTGTTAGGAATTGAAAAAGCACAGTAGAATAACAGTGGGAATTAAGAGAAGAGTGTTATATTCTAGCCTTTGTTTTCCTGTGGAAA
The DNA here is from genome assembly GCF_950295315.1 of Erinaceus europaeus. Taxonomy (NCBI): domain Eukaryota; kingdom Metazoa; phylum Chordata; class Mammalia; order Eulipotyphla; family Erinaceidae; genus Erinaceus; species Erinaceus europaeus. Next base: position 106,531,130 of record NC_080169.1, read on the forward strand.
CTTGACTAGGTCACCTCGGCTTTAAATTTTAGCTCCCACCCACATCTCAATATAGAAAACAATAATTCCTATCTTATTTAGTGTGAGAATTAAATAATAACAGTAGTTTGAAGGAATATATGCACCCCCATGTTTATAGTGGCTTTATTCATAATAGCAAAAACCTGGAACTATACTGGTTATCTGGGGGGTAGGGGGGACAAAGGGGACACAGACCTTTGGTGACCTGACTGGAGTAGTGAAAAAAAAAAAAAATATATATATATATATATTAAATGAAGTATCATGACCAGTGTCTAGTATAACTTCTGACAGATTTGTCCCTTAAGACACGGGTTCTTTATACCCAGCTAATAGTATTATAATTTCAATGCCTCATCTTCTTTTGTGCCATCCTACTAACTCCATACTGTTGTATATCATATTGTCTTTGGGAAGAAAATGCCTTTCAACAGATGACTGGATAAAAATGTTATGGCACATATACTATTATGCAGCAATAAAAAGGGATGATATTGTGTCCTTTGGGATAAAGTGGATGGAACTGGAGAAGATTATGTTAAGTAAAGTTAGTAAGGAGTTGAAGGACAACTACAGAATGGTTTCATTCACATACAGAATATAGACAATTGAGTATACAAATGTGAAGAAAACAAAATATCAACCAATTTTCAAGATTGTGGGAGAACTATAGTGGTTATCCATGGGGGTGGGGATGGGGACACAGACCTTTGGTGACCTGACCAGAGTAGTGAATATATATATATGGAGGGGGAGGGGGTGAGGGAGAGGGAGAGAGAGTATCATGACCAGTGTCTGGTATAACTTCTGACATAAATTTGTTTCTTAAGACATGGGTTCTTTATACCTATGTCTTGAGGGACAAATTATACTTAGTATCATAATTCCAACTTCTTTTGTGACATCCTACTAACTCTGTATTATTGTATGCCACATTGTCTCTGAAAAAAAAAAAAGAAAAAAACAAACACTTCTGATAGATTGTATTGTCAAGGGTTTTTTTTTTTTTTTTTTTCAGTCTTTGACTACAAGAGGATAGTTGACATTGCTTGCAGTCTCATAACTTTGTCCTCTGGCTTTACAGAAATGTTGCTACAAATTTCACTGTCACATTCAAGACCTTACTCAGCCTTTCCTCAGGCATTCCTACAAAAAACAGAAGATATAAATATTGTCTGCTCTGCTATCCTACCTTTAATCTTAAAGGAAGGGATCTCTTACTTTCCAAGGCCAAATGTGTATTTGGACTCTAAATACTGCCTTTCTCATTTCCTTAAAAGCTCATAAGGACATAAGTTTTTCCCATCAATATGCTCTTTCAGCAACAGGTTGTAGGTTTTCCTGAGTTTCCTTGTCTTCACCTTTTTATTCCTCCCCAGTATTTGCCTGAAATATGTTGTAAAATCTTTCCCACATACAAATACCAATCATGGAACACATCACACTAATAAAAGGGCAATGTTCATATTAATAGCCCTCCCCCCCCCAAAAAAAAAGGCTTCTTAAAAATTCAGTAAGTTTCATGAAATTTCACTTTACAGAAGTTTCACTTCACAAGCGAGTACACTCAACATGAAAGTCACATATGAAAATCCCACAGCTAAATATCATACTTAATGATGGAAGACTAAACTTATTTGGAGAATAGGAACAAGACAATGTTGCCCATTCTTGCCACTACTCTTTGACATAGTACCAAAAGTCTTAACCAAAGCAATATGACAAGAAAAAGAAATGGCATCCAAATAGGAAAGGGAGAGAAAAAATTACAGCTATTTACAGATGATATGATTTTATATATATCAACCCCGAGACTCAAATCCCCACCCTCCCCCCCCAAAAAAAAAAAACTGTTAGGGTGATGGGCAGTAGCACACCCAGTTAAGCACACATAATACTGTGGGCAAAGACCCATTCAATAACCTGGGTCTGAGCCCTCCTCCCCACTTTTGGGGGGATACTTCATGAGCAGTGAAGCAGATCTGGAGGTGTCTCTCTCCTTCTCTGTCTCCCCTTCCACTCTCAACTTCTTTCTCTCCTATCATGTGAAACAAAAGAAGAGGAAGAGGCAGAAGAAGAAGAAATGGCCATCAGGGGCTATGAGTTTGTAGTGCCAGCAATAACCTTGGTGGCAAAAAAAAAATTCACCAAGATTGTAGGATACAAAACCAAAACTTAACCAATTGTTTCTAGTAACTATGACCAAACCAAAACTAAAACTAAGAAAATGATTTTGTATACTAAAACATTTTTTAAAAAATACAGTGCTTAGGAGAGTAAAGACTACTACACTGAATATTACATAACCTTACTAAAAGGAAATGCAGATAAATGGAAAGGCATGCCACCATCATGTATTAGAAAAGTTAATGTTGCTAAGATGTTTATATTAAAAATTATCACAGATTTAGTACAATCCCCATCAGCATGCCGCTGACATTCTTTGCAGGTAGAAAAACAAACAAAAATCCTAAATGTGAACCTTGAAATCACTGAATAACAGAAACAATCTTGAGGGGTAAAAAGGGAGAAAATTTGGAGACCTCATACTTTATGATTTCAAAGCATACTAAAGAACAACAGTAATCAAGACCTTGTGAAACTATTGGGTTGTCATGAAAGTCACAGCACATTTTTGCATATGTCCTAGGGCCTGGTTGTAGCAAACCTGGTTAGGCACACATATTAACATGCACAAGGAACCAGGTTCAAGCTCCTAGTCCTCACTTGCAAGGGGAAAGCTTCACAAATGGTGAAGCAGTGTTGCAGGTGCCTCTGTTTCTCTCTCCCTCTTTAACTCTCCCTCCCTCTCAAGTCCTCTCTGTTCTATCAAATAAAATAAAGCTTTTAAAAAAAAAAAAAAAAAGAATATGCCGGGAGTCGGGTGGTAGCACAGCAGGTTAAGCACAGGTAGTGCAAAGCGCAAGGACTGGCATAAGGATCCCGGTTCGAGCCCCCGGCTCCCCACCTGCAGGGGAGTCGCTTCACTGGTGGTGAAGCAGGTCTGCAGGTGTCTTTCTCTCCCCCTCTGTCTTCCCCTCCTCTCTCCATTTCTCTCTGTCCTATTCAACAATGATGACAACAATAATAATAACTACAACAATAAAACAAGGGCAACAAAAGGGAGTAAATAAATATTTTTAAAAAAGAATATGCCGTGACTTTTCCAATAATCCAAGAACATAAACACAGATAAATATACCAAGAGAAACTAGAGAACTTAGAAACAAACTTATATGGTCAAATGATTTGGAGAAGAGTTTCAAGACAACACAATGGGGAAAGGAGGATTTTTTTCCCCACAAGCTGAGTGGTGTTGGGAAAATTTGATAGCCACATGCACAAGAATAAAGCTGGATCCTTACCTTACACCATATTAAAAAAGCTAAATACAAATCTAAGCATTCGACCTAAAATTATAAAATTCAAAGCAAATGACCAGGATATCAGTTGTATCAATAACATCTTAAGTATTACAGCCAAAGGAACAGGCAACAGAAGCAAAATAGATAACTGGGGGTGAGAGGAAACACTCAGCAGACTAGGCAGGCAACTTGTAGAATGGAGAGAAAATATTTGCAAATCATTTATGTGAAGAAAATAAAGAGCTTTAGCAATTCAGCCAAGATGACCTAATTACAGAGTGGGCAAATAAGCCTGATGTCGACAGTCCAGCTCCAGTAATCTGCCACCAAGTCACAGATGCAACTTTGATTCCATCCCGACTTCCCTGACACATGGCCTCACCAGTGTGCCCCGGAGCCTCACCTCTCCAGACCCCTACCCTACTAGAGAAAGATAAAAACAGGCTAGGAGTATGGGTCAACCTGCCAACATCCATGTCCAGCAGAGAAGAAATTACAGAAGCCACACATTCCCTTTTCTACATCCTATAAAGAACTTTGGTCCATATTCCTAGACCAGGGACTCAAATCTGGGTCTTTTCATATAGGAACATGTGAGCTTAACCAGGTGTGCCACCATCCAGACTGGAAATGTTAAAACTTTCATACTTGTGGGGGCTGGGTGGTAGCACAGCAGGTTAAACACACATAGTGCGAAGCTCAAGGACCGGCATAAGGTTACTGGTTTGAGACCCTGACTCCCCACGTGCAGGAGTTCACTTTACAAGTGGTGAAGCAAGTCTGCAGGTGTCTAGCTTTCTCTTCCCCTCCTCTCTTTATTTCTCTCTATCCTATCCAGCTTCAACAAAAAAGGGCAACAAAATGGGAAAAATGATCTCTGGGAGCAGTGGATTTGCAGTACAGGCACTGAGCCCCAGCAATAACCCTGGAAGCAAAAACAAACAAAAAAACCTTTTATACTACTAAATGTAACACTTCTACAAATGATTGTGTCTAGTATCGAAGTTAAAGTAAAATGACAGTAACAGTTTTATAGCTGTCAATGTCACGCAAGTATCTTATCGAAAAGTTTTGATTTTTAATTTTATCATCCAGTTCTCATGAAGTACTCTCTTGGATCATATTCTAATAGGAAAATAAGACAGTTTTTATATTTCATTAAGGGCTCACAATAATACTTCAATGTGGGAGTTTTTCATTATCCTCATTTTACAGGGGTGGTTTGAAAATCTGAATGATAGGCCGAGCCTGTATGTAGTTGAAAGAGTCAGATCTATCTAACTCATCAGCTCTTGACCACTGTTACACGCTATTTTTTTACTTTGAAAATGTATATTAATTGAAATATCTAAGATGAATCAAAGAATGCCATCACCCAATGCAATAAGCAAGCCTAGTTTTTCATTCACTTACAAATTACTGTGTTGCCATGAGTTCCATAAGACACTAAGTGGCGCTAGAGTGCTTAGATTTTTAAAAATTTTTTCTCACACAAAATAGGCTGGAGAAAGGGAATTTGCTTAGTTACTTTTCAAATCGAGCAGAGGTTTTTGATGTTTGGGAAGTCCAGACCTTAACTGAACTCTAGGAATATGTGCATTGGAGTAGGTGAATGTCACATTTTAGTTGCCAAAGTAAAACACAACTACAACAGCAACGTTAAGTGCCTTCTTCAGCCTGAGGTATTTAAAGCCACAGAGCTCTGACCCTAGAAAACTATGTATGTCTGGATATTGGTGAAGTACAGTGGAAATGGCCTGAGCTAGTCAAAAGAGAAAAGTGATTTGTTCAAGGACATCAGATGACTTGCAAATACTTTGGAAAGTCCAGAGTATTAAGCTTAGAAGACTATTCAGTGGAGGAAAAACTCCCAAAGCATAGTGTGAGATGGTGCCATTGTCCCAGCCCCCAGGCACAACCAATGCAGCTTCTACTGGTGACATCAGCCTCCCCCCACCCCCCAGTGCCAATACTTCTGTTGCTCTCATCCCAACTGGCCATTTCAAAATTGGTCTTCCATTCTTTTTCTCCCTGCACTTACCTGTCCATGCTCTCTTACCATGGAATTAAAAAAGAAAAAAAGAGAAAAAAAAGGAAGAAAGAGAGAAAGAAAGCAAGAAAAAAAGAACATGTTTTCTTTTATGTAAGAATCCGGAGCACCACTTGAGTACAACTGATACTGAGTGTTAAATCAGCAAGACCTGCTGTCTTCTAACTGAACTAGCCCCCTTGACTGCACCACCGGACTTGTGTTGCCCTTTCACTTGATTGTAGACTCAGTCGGACACTGGGAAGCATGCAGGAAGGACAGACTTGAAAAGCCTGTGTGGGGTGCTGCTTGTGCTCTCTTTTGAAGCTATACGTTTGTCATAGGTAGAACCCTAAGATGGCGTTTTGGATGATGGGATACACATGGTCTAGTCACACCTGTTGCGTGGACCTACAGCCTGGACCTGCCAGTTCATTGCTGATACAGAAGTGAGCTCAGCAGTGTAAGCCTAGACCACGCCATCAAGCTAAGCCCCCCAATGATAAGCTAAATGGATGGTTGCTATTCTAGACTGCCCTACTTTTAGGTTTCAGTAGTAGAGATTGCCTGATACTAGTCTGGTAAGTTGTTTAGCATCCTTTATCTCACTTTTCTTTGCTAACAACCTTGTAAGACAAAAGTAACAGTTCTACTATTCTTATGTTCCAGGAGGAGGAGGAAATTGAACATCATGGAAGTTTAATCACTTCCAAATGTCAAGCAGCTAATAAATAAAAGATCTGAGGCTGGAATGGCCAGTTAAAAATACACATTAAATATATTTTGTTCAGGGTAAAAGCAACATTTTGATCATGACTTCAGCTTAAACAGTGCCTCTGCTAGTATATTCTCTTCTCCAATTATCATCTGAACTCTTAAAGTTCAAAGGGGCTCGGTTACCTCTGTTAAAATCTATTTCAACATTAAGAGGTAATTTTCAAGTAGCTAGAATTAGCTACCAAGACTCGCAGGTGATTAAAGGAATTGAACAACTGGACAGTTGTTGAGAAACACATAATTTGAAGGTTATCTTTCAGGTTATTTTTTTACCTTCAGAGCTCTGCTCTAGTCTCATACTTGCAAATAAACTCTTACAGATATTAATGTAAATGAACTCTCAGTACATTATAGATGAACATTCCGGTATAGCCATTGCTACAAAGGCAAGCTACTGGCCCTGAAGGAAACTATTCTCTATTGAGGAGGTGCTTAACTCAGTTTAACTTACCTAGAATTTTTATTTTTTTAATTTTTATTTATTTATTTGGGTAGAGACAGTTAAAGAATAGGAAAGCTATCAGTGGAGGGGATGGGATACAGAGTTCTGGTGGTGGGAATTGTGTGGAGTTGTACCCAACTTACCTATAATTTTTATATATTGTCTAGTGCTAGCCTGGAATAGAGCTCAGAGATAGAGCACAGTACTTGCAACCCTGAAGTTAAAACCTGAGGTCCCAGGTTCAACACCCAGAGCTGCACATGCAAGAGCTGAACAGTGCTTTGTTTCTCTCTCTCTCTCTCTCTCTCTCTCTCTCTCTCTCTCTCTGTGTGTGTGTGTGTGTGTGTGTGTGTGTGTGACTCACAAAATCCATAAATCCTTTAAAAAACAATATGCATATTGTCATAGAACAGGAATGATAAAATACTGTTGGTGTTTATTGGCAGGGTTCCCAAATGATTTCAAGGAGGGATATGTTGGAATTGAGCTTTATAAATTGCAACAGAATGGTGGGAAAGACAGAGTGATAAATTAATTTGGCAGAGATTGGCAGGCCAAGGCTGGAGGTTCAGGGGTGGGGTTGATTAGAAGACCCAAACAGACAGAATTTAAGCAAGAATGACCAGATTAATCTGAGTTTATATGGAACTAATTCATTAATGAACCTAACTGAGAATTTTTTCATACTAAATAATCAGTGAAGAGGGTACCTGATTATAGATTAAAGGAAGACAGGCTAGTTGAGGGAAGCAGATGAGTTTTACTTGGGAAAAAAATGAGATTGAGTTTTTAAAAGAATATCTACATGCCCATGTTCTATAGCCATTTAAAAACCTAAGCTTGGAGTACAAAAGAGAAGCCAAGAAGAGCTCAGCTTGGCTCACCTGTGATTCCTATCCTGCAGAATTTCCTAAAGGTTCCATAGGATAGTAAACCTAAATGTCTCTATAATCAGCAGTCTCCTTGCCCCACTTTTGTCTTCTCCCCTAGTAAATGGGTGCTCTCTTCAATCAGTCAAGACAACCTAAAAAAAATCCCTTACACAGTTTACACAGGCAAGAAAAGAAAAAATAAATAGAAAAACCAGATTTCTTGAAAAAATTCTATTAAAAACGTAATACCAGCAAAGTAAAAAGACAGCTAAGGGGTTGGATGGTGGGGCACCTGGCTAAATGCATGTATTATCATGCACAGGATCCAGGTTGAAGCCCTTGGTCCCCACCCACAAGGGAAAAGCTTTACGAGTGCTGAGGCAGTACTGCAGGTGTTTTCCTTTCTCTCTCTCTCTCTCCCTCCCTGCCCCACTCTCTCAATTTCAATCTGTTCTATTAAATAAAATAAATAAATGAAGGTTTAAAAAAGGCAACCAACATAATGGAAAACTATTTACAAATCATATACCTGATAAGGCGTTAATATCCAGAATATTTAGAAAGACCCTAAGACTTACCAACAACAAAAATGCTGACTCAGACAAAAAAGTATAAGCCTCTTTATAGTGGTTAAAGTATGGAATCAACTGAAATGCCCATCGACAGATAAGTGTCTAAAAAATAAAGTTTTAGGATATATATCCAGTGGAAGGCTACTCTATAATTTAAAACTATGATATTATGTTCTTTGGGATAAAAATGGATGGAGGTGACTATTGCTTAGTGAAATAAGTAGGGAGATGAAAGACAACTATAAGATGAATTCTCTCATATGTGGTATATAGATTTCTAAAGCAAACAAAATGATTTTTAAAAGAAAAGCAATACCAATCTATATTTTAAATTTTGTAAGAACAAATAAGCAAACAAACAAAAACTATAGGAATTACTTATCAGAGATAAGATATACACCAGAACTTTGTTGGCTGGTACAGAGTCTTGTAAATACTTATGTGGAGAAATATACCCCTGAAACACCATAATTTTGCAAAGCAATGCTAAATCAATGGGGAAAAAAATGTACAAAATGCTTAAATCTCTCAAAAAGCAGATACCCAACAAGCACAAGAAAATATCACTGGTCATTAGAGAAATATAAAGTCTCTTTTTAAATTTTTTAGTATCTTTATTTACTGTATAAAGACAGTCAGAAACTGAGAGGGAGGAGGAAGCTAGTAAAACACCTGCACTCCTGCCTCACAACTCACAAAGCTTTCCCTTTGTGGGTGGGGACCAGGATCTTGAACTTGGGTCCTTGCACATTATAACGTATGCTCGACCAAGTTTACCACCACCCAGCCCTGTCATTAGATAAATATGTTAATACTATACTAATATATCTATTATCCCTCTGAAATGGCTATAATAAAAAAATGAAAAAAAAGTGTTGGCAAAGACATTGAACCTGGTTAGTGGGAGTGTAAAGTGATGCAGCAGTAATAGAAAGCAGAATAATTGGATTTTTTGTATCCATTTTCATGAAAGAGAGAGGTAGTGATAAGGCCTGAGCGCTGCTCAATTCTGGCATGGCTGGTGCTGGGAATTGAACCTACTGCCTCTGGGCCCCAGACTTGGAAGTCAGTTATGCTACCATCTCCCAGGTCCAGCTTCTGAAATTTTTTTTTAATATTTATTTTATTTATTTATTCCTTTTTGTTGCCCTTGTTGTTTTTATTGTTGTAGTTATTATTGTTGTTGTCGTTGTTGGATAGGACAGAGAGAAATGGAGAGAGGAGGGGAAGACAGAGAGGAGGAGAGAAAGATAGACACCTGCAGACCTGCTTCACCGCCTGTAAAGCGACTCCCCTGCAGGTGGGGAGCCGGGGTTCGAACCGGGATCCTTATGCCGGTTCTTGTGCTTTGCGCCACCTGTGCTTAACCCACTGTGATACAGCCTGACTCCCCCAGCTTCTGAAATTTTAAAAATTAAAAGCATGAGAGTCAGCAATCTCACTTCTAGCTATATGCCAGAATTGTTAAAAGCAGGATTCCAGAGCTTCACTTGCATACACATGCTCATAAGAATCATTAGTCGCAATAGTTAATATGTTGAGCAGTCCAAGTGTCCACAGATAGACAGAGGAGCCAAATGTAGAAGATCCTTACAGTGAAAAATTACTCATCTTTAAAAGGAAGAAAATTTTGACTTACTACAACATAGGTGAATTTGAAGACATGTCTGGCGAAGTGAGCTTGTCACAGAGGCAAATGCTACATGGGTCCATTGACACAAGCTGGAATAGCCACAGTCATTGAGACAGAAAGTAAAATGTTGGTTGTCAGAACTGGAAGGAGTGAGGAATCGTGGCTGTAGGTATGTGATTTCAGTTTCACAAGATGAAAGGGGTTTTATAGAAAGATGGTGGCCGTGGCAACACAACATTGTGAATGCATTTAATACTTCTGAACTCTGCTTACACAGTTCAGAATGGCTAAGGTGGTAAATTTTTTTGTCACAGGAATATTTACCACTATTTACCACTAGGAAAACTGGAGATCTTGATCAAGCCTAGAGGCCCTGACCCCACTGGCAGAGGGCAGAGGTACTGGTTTCATAGCTCTGGAAGCAGGGCCTGGAAATTGGCATTCTAATTTCAGGTGACCCTGCTGCTCCTCTTAGAACCACATGGAGACTTATCACGCAGAAGGAACTTGTGTCCCTAACTGTTGTAAGTAACAGAATAGAGAGAAAAATAGACTTTACTTTTTTTTTATTATTACCACCAGAGTTATTGCTGACTCTGTGTCTACACAACAAATCCTACACTCCTGGCAGTCAGCCATTTTTCCTTTTTTTTTTTAATTTATTATTTTTTTTTATTTGCTAGGACAGAAAGAGAACAAGAAGGGAGGAGGAGGTAGAGAGAAAGAGAGACAGAGAGACACTTGCAACTTCTTTACCACTTTTAAAGCATGTGGAGCAGGGCATGAATCCAGATCCTTGTACATGGTAGTGTGTGCACTTTGCCAGGTAAATCAGCACCAAGCCTTGAGAAATAAACTTTCTTATGCCAATACAATCTATACCTTTATCCCATCAATTAAGTTTCCATACAAATTGAGTTGGTGCTCAAAAATTATTTTCCTCTAATTACTTTATTATTTTTTTCATGGTAGAGAGGAGAGGAAGAGAGTAGGTGAGAGGGAAAAAGAGAGGGTGGAGAGAGAAAAAGGAGAGAAGGAGAGACAAAGAGAGAGAGAAAAAGAGAAGGGGGGAGAGAGAGAAACTGCGAAGTGAGACCAGAGCACTGCTCAGTTCTTATATAGGATCAGGGATGAAATCTGAGACGTTATCTATGCAAGTTCTGTGCTCTGTCATTGAGCAAGCTCTTTAGTCTCTAGGATTATTTGCTGAATTACTGAGTAAATGAACTGTTGTGTTCAGGAGGAGAGAAAAATCCATGTGGGTCTGGAAGGTTTACTTCTCTTGGGCTGACTTCTCTTCTCCCTGGATCCTAGTTACCAAAAGAACTGGAATCCACAGTTGGGTTATGGGCAAGGGCTTCAGAACTTCTCTGCAGTGGTTAAACTACTGGCCCCCAGAGCCAGGAACTTGAGCGCCAAGACTTGTTGTGTAGCCAGGTCTTCAGTGCAGGTTCATGCTATTCTACTTCCCCTAAGCCTCCAGCTACAGTTCACTTTCCACCTATTGCTCCCACACAGAGTTAAAGGCTGAGTTATCTGGCAGGAAGGAGGGGTACACAAGCTTGCTGAGAGAGCTTGATTCCAAGCAGAGGAACTGAAGAGATGAACAGGGCACTATTAGACCAAGAGGCGCAACATTGTGGTAGGAAAGAATTCTGGTCAAGACCACTTCCTTCTCTTTATTGTGCATCAGAGCTAAATACTGGCTGTGCCTGAGTATCATGCTGAGACCTGGACCTCAGTAGTTCCAAAACACACACCCTTTTCAGAAATGTGTCCTCTCATCATTTCTTGACCAAAAGGACTCCAACCACAGAAAGGCACAAATTTTCCACTGGGATTTATTCTACAGTGCTTCTTGGTAGGTATGCTCTACCTTTGCTAACTTTTGAAACCCCCTTCATTATATGAAATATATAAAATGGATTTGAAAGTAAACTTGTCATTTTTTTTTTTTTACCTGAGAACTGATCAGCTCTGGCTTATATGCTGGTACCAGGGACTGAACCTGGATCCTTTAAGTCTTTGGCATGAAAGTCTTTTGTATAACCATTATGCTATTTTCCAGCCCTGAAATTTGTCACTGGATATTCATATCCTATTTTTATGAATCCACTATATACATTTAAGAACTGAGACATGGAACAGTATATGGCTTAGAGAAAGCTAGATTTTTTTTTAATGGAACCATAATCTGGGCTTTGAAGTTTAAAGATCTAGGGTCACCCAACCTCCCCCCAACCTCAGCATGACCAGAGCCAGGAACCCCATTCCCCAAGTACAGACCATTTTAAGGTTTACAGCTTCTGGTTGCCATTGAAGGCTAGTAAATCCAGAGAACAGGATGGAACTGTTTCTTTGTAGAGGCAAACAATTTGTAATGATGAAGGAGTATGAAACTAATGAAAACCAATTAATCCCATGGCAAACACAGTCTTAAATTTTATTCCCCAAAGTGAACGCACCATAGAGGCATGAGTCCGGATTTCAGATAAAGAAGTGAATGCAGTGCTATCATGAAACATGAAGTAAAACAAGAAGGAAGGGGGAAAAATGATGAATGAGTGCAAGCAGGAGCCCTGGATCTAAAGGGAGTTAAGAGTTCCTGAAGGCTGAGCTGGGGAAGGGGGGAGGGCGGCGGTGGAAAAGGGGTACAGTGTTAAAGATCTGTGCTGGTGCAAGGACAGAGCTGGGTCCTGAGTCATTCTGAACTGGGATTTATGTTGGCAGGTTCTAGCAGAGTCAGTGAGAGCACTGTTTCCTCACCAGGGGGTTCCAGAGAGCTTCCCTGCTCACCCCTGCTGCCTCCCCTTTATGAAGCAACTAATGGCTCCCATTTCCTAGAACACTGAAGACCACAGCACAGTTGGCAGAGGCTAGGGAAAGTTGAGAAGCTGGGTGAACTAGAAAGGGTGGAGGGAGAAGGTGCCACATAGCTAGTTTTGTATCTTCCCTCCCAAATAGAATTCTGGCAAAAAAAAAAAAAAAAAAAAAACAGGTCAGGGCATTTGAGGTCACCTGGGATTGGAAAAAAAAAAAATCAACTAGGATGCTTCCAGTTCAACTCAAAAATCCATTTCACTAAGGAGAAATTTTAGCCTTTTAGAGATCAAAATAGAACTTGCTCTTAGATCACTTCAAGGGTGTCTTTAATTGATAATATCTCCCCCATTTGTTTTCTTTTATACATGAAACCCTGGTAATAAGGGACATGGATTTATTTTAGACTTTTAAAAAAGTTTATTTACTTTCTAGTACAGACAGAGTGAAATTGAGAGAGGAAGGGGAGACAGAGAGGGAGAGAGACAGAGAGACACCTGCAGCAGTGCTTCACCAATTGTGAAGCTTTCCCCCTGCAGGTGGGAACCATGGGTATGAGCCTGGGTCCTTGCACACTGTAATGTATGAACTTAACCAGGTGTGCCACTGCCTGGCCCTCACAAATTTTATTTATATTTGTAATTGATAGACACAAAGAAGAAACAGGAGGAGAAGGAAGAGGAGGAGGGAAAAAAGGAGGAGGAGGGGCTCGAGCACTGAAGCTTCCTTCATGTAGCAGTGGTTGGCCTCAAAACTAGGTCTTATACATGGCAGAGCAGCACACTAACCAAGTGAGCTATTTTTCCAGCCCAAGAGATACAAGTCTTTAGAAAATAATTGAGAGAGAGAGGCGGGGGGAGAGAAAAGCAAAACCAAAATACTTCAAAGAAATGAAACAAACAGGGCACACATTCCCAATCAATAGCTAGACAGTAAAATGTACCTCAGGTACAAGTTGTGGAAACCAACTGCTTCTTTTTTTTTTTTTTTTTTACCAAGGAAAGGAGAATTAAAGAGAAGTGGAGGAGATACTGCCATAGAAGGTAGACCTGGATAAGCAAGTTACTGACTAACTGATTACAGTAAGGGCTGACTTTCCTTATCTCCAGTTTGGGGGGTTGGAGGAAAGAAAACAGTAAGCATAGTTCCCAGCTGGGTGTGAAGATAACTTTGTTTCTTTGGGCTTTTGGAGATAATCTTGCAGGTGCTTTGTGGAGATCTTGGGGCCTTAAATACTATGGGATTTTGCAACCTATCCCAGACCACAAAAAAAAAAAAAAAAGTAGGGGAGGAGAAGATTATCTCTCTCCTAACTTCCTGGGCTACCAGAAGATATATAGGTACTAGGAGTTTTTCTTAATACTTATTTTATTAAGAACAGCTTCTAATTATTTACAATAGCCAAAACATGGAATCAATATAAATGCAAATTCATAATAGCATAAACCTGGAAACAACCAAAATGCCTTTCCATGATGACTAGATAAAAAGGTTATGGGATATATAATCAGCAACAAAAAGGGATGATATTGTGTTTTTTGGGTGAAAGTGGGTAGAATTGGAAAAGATGATGCTCAGTGAAGCAAGTAAGGAGGTGAAGGACAACTACAGAATGGCTTCACTTATATGCAGAATATAAAGAATTGAATATAAGAATGTGAATAAAGCAAAATATCAACCTATTTCCGAAACAGTGGGAGAACTGTAGTGGTTATCTATGGGGACATAGACCTTTGATGACTGGAGTGGTGAAAATAAATAAACAAGTAGATTTTTCTTTTTTTAAAAAAAAACCCCATTAGCAAATGACTAGATGAAGAATCTCACCGGAATACTACCCTGTTGTTTAAAAGAAAGTATTTGTCTTTGGGGAAATTAATACAGTGTGATCTCCAACTGCTGGGTCAAACAGCAATAAAATCTTTCCCCTTTATTTGCAAGAGCTGCCACTGTCTGCAACCCTGCTGGGTGTGGAGGAGGGCGATGTGGCTCATTAGGCTTCACTGATACTGGTCCCAATTTGTCACTGCAAGACTATGATGACAGGTGGGGGGTGGGGCCCAGCAGCCCCTGACACAGTCTATGACTCTCCTTCCTCAGCCTGGGGAGGGGGGCTTCACAAGTCATCAATCTTATTTCCTGGCATTCTCTGCAAGCGTTTAAATTTGCCCTCAGATCCTCTTAGATGTCTTCCATGTTCCAACCACAGTATGGTTAGACATCATAAGAATAGTTACTAGTGAGGGAATGTTGTTTTCGATGGGTTATGTTGTTTTCGCCGGGCTGGCTTCACAGGCGGGTAACAGACGACCAGGGACTCATGGTTGAGCTGTAGGCAGTATCTCTTTATTCATGCAGGACGCAGCACAATCTAAGACGAGCTGAGCTAAATTCAAGGTAAAGTACCCTAAAACTCACAATGCTGTCTTTATATATACTTGCCAAATAGGGTGGAAACAGGATGTGACATAGAGAGGGTGGAGAGAAAAGTGACTGGCGAAAATCAGAGTGTGACAAGGAGGGGGCGGAGCAGGCGAGAATCCTATCACTGAACCACCAATGCCCTGGAGGGAGTGCTTTATGTAAATGTAAAAGTGATTTATGTAAATAGACCAAAGCTTTGAATGGGATTAAATCTATCCCTATATAGGCATATGGTTAAGCAGAAGCCAGGGGGAGCTGGCATACTATCCAACAATGGAACATTCCATCTAGAAAAAATGTATAGTAGCAGCTATGGACCTTATTCTTTGCGAGTCTTGCTGAAGGATTTGAACTACATTAGTGGAAGCAGTAGGAACTAGAATTCCCAAGAAAAGAAAACTGGAGTAGCTGGCACTCAATGAAGTCACTTAAGGTCACACAGCTACAAGTGATGCCGGAGGTCTTCAAACGTAGACAGTCTGACTCTAAAGCCCATATGTTGAGCCACCACACTTTCACACTTCTTCCTTATAAAACACAAAATTGTTTTGGTGGCACAATAATATATGCTGGGACTTCTCAGCTGAACAAAGAAGGTTTTGAGTCCTAAGGAGAGAGCTGATGCAAGAAGGGGATGGTGGTCTCTCAGAGTGTGGGGGTATCTCAGAGTATGCTAAGAAGTCTGGTAGGATGTCACAGCTACTGTATACATATGCTGCTTCTCTGTGTCTATTTATTTCTAAAAAGTAACAGCAACAAAGAGACATAGTCTTTTAGTCTTTTCCAACTTAGAAGCTCACCACTATAGGAATCTGGAAATAATATTCCTCTAACTTAAAGGGCTGATGCATTGGTTTAAAAGGGGGCTGACTTTGAAGCTGGTATGCAAGTTTACTGGGGCCATTGGCAGGGATGCTAGTAATTTATGGAATGCATTTTTGGAAGGAATTAGGGGAAAAAAAAAACATGTTGCTTCTTACAAACCCAGAGTTAGGAAGACAGCTCTAAGGGGTGAACACTAAATCTACAACTTTCAGTATACACAGTTTCCAAGAGAATCATTTGCCCTCTTTCTTTTCTACAAACCTTATTCCAAGGATCAAGTTTGGGCTCTCCTAGATGTACCCAAATCATTTCCATCTGAAACCCAGAACAGCCCTGGAGGCCTGACCCTGCGAATAGCTCCCAGAGAGTTCTATTTGTGAAGGGACAAAGATAGAATCACGTTGTTTCTGTTCAGCCAGATCCCAGGCCCCATTAACATTATCTCCCTGGTTTTTAACTGTCTGCTGAGTTTAGAAATGGTCTGTTGTTTACATTCTGCCCATGGATTAAAGTAAGGGAAAAAGAAGCCTTGCTTCCTGTTTTTTTATTTGTTTTCCTTCCCATCCTCTCCCTTCCTCACTGTACAAAAAAAAAATGTTCCCCATAAGAGCAAGTTTGTTTATTTATAACAGATGAGTAGACAGACATGGAGCAGTTGACGAATATCCTATGGCTCAGATTGTTATATTAAAAAAGAAGGGGCAAAGACAGATCCTTCTATCTAGAGCAAAAACTCTGGTAGCTAAGAGAATGAAATGAAAACACCAGATATTAGCATGAATCCTTTTATTATTTCTGGGCCTGCTGCTTGGAGCCCACCTGCCTGGCTCCAGATTTTCACTGCTCCCCAAGACTCAGAGTCATTTAGTACTGTATTCACTTCCTTGCTGACCAAGCATGATCAGACAAAATACACCTGGTCGAAACAATTTCCAGCTGTTCTCAAACAGTGGTAATAGTGTTGAGGAGGTCCATGGGCAACTGGAAGCTAAAAGGGAGACAGTGTCCAAACTGAAATGAAGCAGAGAGGCAAAATTGGTGTTTCAGGCACTGAGCCTGAATCTCCTCTTACGGAGGAAGACTGTCCTGACCTAGATGGTGCCCCAGAAAATACTAAGACATCCTTCATTCAACCTTTAAACTAGGTCTTTTTTTGTTTTGTTTTGTTATCACTGGGTCTTCAACACCCTACCCCCAGCCCCTGCCTAACTTTTTCATTTTTAAAAACATTTAAGTTATTTATTTTGACTAGAGACAGAGAGAAAGTGAGAGGGATGGAGAGATAGAGAGGGAGAGAGAGACAGAGACACCTGCAGCACTGCTTCACTTGTGAAGCTTGCCCCCTTGCAGGTGGGGACTGGGGGCTTGAACTTGGGTCTTTGCATAGAGTAATATGTGAATTCAACCAAGTGCACCACTGTTCAGCCTCTCATGGCCAACTTTTTCATATGAAAAGACAGAGAAGAACACATCAAATTTCCATCAGTGCAGTGGGGGCCAGGCTCGAACCTCGGCCATGGCCATAACAAAATAACTGCATTGTTTAAGCGAGCTGTCTTACTGGCCTTTGAACATCGTTTAAGAGTAGTTTTGGTTCACAACAAAATTAAGAGGAAAGACATACTATTGCCCTCCTTCCTTCCTACTGTCTGTCTCTCCCTCCTATCGTTTTTCCTTCCCTTTTTCTTTCTTTTTCATTCATTCATTCATTCATTTCATTCATTCTTTCCTTCTTTTTCTCTTTTTTATTTAGAGAGGGGAGGGGTGGTGAGATAGAGACTGGAGGTGCCTCAGCAGTGCCCTGTTATCCATGGAACGCTCTCAGTACCATCCATGGTGTTCTTGTGTTGTGCCAGGTCTCACACCCAGAGTCTCATGCACGGTAAAATGATAGCTCAGAGGGTGGGCGTTGGCCCTAGGAGTAGTAGTATTTTTTGTCCTAAACATCTTCTGTGTGCTTCCTATTTATGCCCCCCCACCTGCTGTATCCCAACTCTGATTGTTTACTCTCTCCATAGTCTTGCCATTTCCAGAATGTTATACCGTTGGAGTCCTGCCTTAACACGGCCTTTTTAGAGTGGATTATTTCACTTACTAACAGGCATTACTTAAATTTTCTCCCTGTCCTTTCAGTTTTTTAACAACTGCATAAAATTTCATTGTCTATAATGTGACACAATTTACTTATCCTTCACTTACAGAGGAATATCTCGATTGTTTCTAAGCCCTGGCAATTAGGAACAAAATTGCTAAGTAAGGATAGCCACATCCAGGTATTTACGTAAGTTTTAAATTCCTTAGCATAAATACCAGAGTGTGTTTGTAGATCATATGGCAAGAGTATGTTTATCTTTGCAGAAAACTGTCCTCTGAAATAGCTGTACTATTTTGCATTCCTACCAGCAATACCTGAGAGTTCCTACTGCTTGCTCCTCATTTTCACCAAGACTTGGTCTTTTTGGTGTTCCCGACTTGGACCAATCTAGAAGTGAAGTGGCATCTTGTTTTAATTTGCATTTCCATGACATACACTTATTCATCATCTGTACATCTTCTTCCAGAGAGGTATCTGTTAAGGTATTTGGCCCATTCTTTTAATTAGATTTTTAGTTTCCTTATTGATGAGTTTTAAGTATTCTTTGCAATGGACTACAATTCATTGTCAGGTGTGTTTTTCATGAATACTATCCTTGTTTGTGGCTTGTCTTTTAGATTTCTTGATATTGTTTTATTCAGAGCAGTTTTTATTTTAATTAAATCCAGTTTGTCAGTTATTTACTTTATGGATTGTACTTTTTTATGCATCCAAAAAAGTTGCACCGTACCTAGAGTTAATCTAGAGTTTCTTGTATGATATAATCATTGTATAGTGTGTTTTTTGCTGTTGTTGTTATTTGTTTTACTTTGCTACATCAAGTTTTTTGTTGTTGTTTTTTTTTCTTTCAGGGGCTTAGTGCCAGCACTACAAATCCACTCTTCCAGGCAGTAATTCCCCCCCCCCCATTTTATGTAATAGGATAAAGAAAAACTGAAAAAAAAAACTGAGGGGAGGAGTAGATAGAGAAGAAGAAAGATAGACAATTGCTTCACCACCCATGAAGCGACCCAGCTGCAGGTGAGGAGCGGGGGCTCGAACCCAGATCTTGCACAGGTCCTTGTGCACAGTGTTATGTGAGCTTCATTAGGTGCACCACCACCCAGGCCCCCACCAAGTTAATTTTCATGAAGGGCATAAGGTCATTGTCTACATTTAGTTTTTTGTATGCAGATATCAAGTTGTTCCAGCAACATTTATTGAAGAGATTATATTTACTCCAGTTCATTAACTTTACTCCGTTGTCAAAAATCAGTGGTGTAGGACTTAGAGAAATTATAATAGTAATGCAAAATGACATTCATGGCTGAGATTTGAGCCCCCAGGTTCTATATCCAGCACTATTATAAGCCAGACTGAGTAGTGTTTTGGGAAATACACACACACACACACACACACACACACACACACACACACACACACACACAATTGGCTATTTCTAGAAAGCAATCTATTTCTGGACTCTCTTATTCTATTCATTAGTATATTCCCTTATCTATATCACACTGTCCTTAGTGCTATAACTCTGGTTTTGAAGTCAAGTAGCACTAGTAACTCAACTTTGTGTTTCTCCTTCAATATTATCTGTATTATCTCAGCATTATGGTCTTTTCTCTATATATAAACTTTAAGATATATTTGTTTATATCCATAAAATAAATGATACTTTAAATTTTTTATTATCTTTATTTATTTATTGGATAGAGACATTCAGAAATTGAGAAGGAAGTGGGGAGGTAGAGGGGAAGAGAGACAGAGAGACACCTACAGTCCTGCTTCATCACTTGTGAAGCCTTCCCCTTGCAGACGGGGACCCTGGTCCTTGTGCACTGCAACATGAGTGCCCAATCAGGTGCACCAGTACCTGCCCCCCCGAAAATAATTGCTGAGATTCTTATTGGAATTTTGAATTTAGTCTATAGGTAAGTTGGGAAAAACTGAATACTGAGTCTTCCTGCCCATGAACATATTTCCCATTTATTTATTTGGAAAATTTGAAAAGGAATGGTGAAAAGGAACATCTTTGCCATAAGTCTGGTACTTGTGGGAAATACTTTTAATTTTTTTCCAACGTGTCATATTAGTTGTAGAATTGATATGATATCGATAGTCTAGGAAGCTGAATAAACTTCCTTCTATTTCCAGTTTAGTCATAATTTTTATTATAAAAGGGCAGTGAATTTACCAACTTTGAAATCTTTAAAAAGAAAACCAGTTAGAAAAGAGGGGGTGTTTGTGTACTCTTTTCTTTCTCTGAATAATATAAAGCAGGCTAAGGGGGCCAAGCGATGGCGCACCGGGCTAAGCGCACATAGTGCGAAGCACCAAGAACCAGCGCAAAGATCCGGGTTAGAGCTCTCTGCTCCTCACGTCCAAGGGGCTCACTTCGCAAGCGGTGAAACAGGTCTGCGGTTGTCTTTTTTTCCTCAGTCTCTGTCTTCCCCTCCTCTCTCAATTTCTCTCTTGTTTACCCAAAAACAGCAGCAGCAGCAGCAGCAGCAGCAGCAAAAACAACAGTAACAGCAACAATGGAACAAAAAAATGGCCGCCAGGAGCAGTGGATTCCTAGTGCAGACACCTGAAGGCAAAAAAAAAGGGGGGGGGGGGTCAGGCGGTGGTGCAGCGGGTTAAGCGCACGTGGCGCAAAGCGCAAGGACCAGCATAGGGATCCTGGTTAGAGCCCCCGGCTCCCCACCTACAGGGGAGTCGCTTCACAGGTGGTGAAGCAGGTCTTCAGGTGTCTGTCTCTCCCCCTCTCTGTCTCCCCCGCCTCTCTCCATTTCTCTCTGTCCTATCCAACAATGAGCAACATCAACAATGGTAGTAATAATAACCACAACAAGGCTACAACAAGGGCAACAAAAGGGGGAAAAAATGGCCTCCAGGAGCGCTGGATTCATGGTGCAGGCACCGAGCCCAGCAATAACCCTGGAGGAAAAAAAAAAAAGTCAGAAAGTTGTACACAAGGATTCCCAATGGCTCTTCCTGGCAGGAAGGACCACTATTTACCTTGGTGGTACACTTCCATGTAACTTAAAAAAAAATTTTTGTATTTATCTTTATTGGATAGAAACCGTCAGAAATTGAGAGAGAAGGGGTGAGAGAGAGAGAGAGAGAGAGAGAGAGAGAGACCGACCTGCAATACTGCTTCACCACTTGCAAAGCTTTCTCCCTGCAGGTGGAGAGGTGGGGGTGGGGGCTCCAGTTCCAGTCCCTGCATTGTAATAAGTGCGCTCAACCAGGTGCACCACCACCTGGCCCCGATGTGACTTTTTAAGATACTGAAAATAGTTTCTGGATCCCTAAAGATCTAGGAGTCACTTTGTACATTTACCATCAATTTGCTTTGCATTTTGCCAGATTTATTTTGACATCTCTTGATATGCTTTCTTCTCTTTTAGTTTGTTGTTTTGTTCGGGGTTTTTTTTTTTTTTGAATAAAAATTTCATGTTCTACGGTTATCATAGAGTTCCATTGCCTAAATCTGTGTTGTTATTTAAGGTGATAAACCCCATAGAGAGGTCTCTGTTTGCATATCACACATGTCATTTTCTAGAAATCATATAAGTCATGGGAAGAAGCATTTCTTTTTAAAAATATATTTAATGTGTTTTAGATGAAGAAATAAATTGAAAGGAAAGGGAGAGATAGAAAAGGAGAGAGACTCACACGGCACTGTTTCACCATTTTCTGGAGCTTTCCCCTTGCAGGTGGAGACCAGGATTTGAACACGGTTCCTCATGCACTTAAATGTGTGCACTTACCCAGGTGCTCTAACACCCAGCCCCAAGAAGCATTTCTTAATTTCCTTTGCAACACATAGCAAAGACAGTTGCCAAGCCACATACACCTACAAATGAAAAACTAGAGGCTCAAAGTTACAAGGTGACTTATCCAAAGCCATACTTCTCACTTTATTGAAGCAGGCTCAGGGCAGTTGGCAATAGCTAGGAGTCACCTAAGTTCAGTAAGGTCTGCCACTGATGACCTGGATGACTTTGGACAGGATCCTTAAGCTCTCTAAGCATCATTTTCTCATCTGTACATTGGAATAATAATAGTACCCACCTAGAAGGATTATTTTGGGCATTAGAAGGAGTTATACAAAATACTTAGCACAGGGCCAGACTGATGACAAGACTCCACATTTATTTGGAGTCTTCTGTTCTTGGCACTGTTCTAGATAATTTTAGCATGAAAATTTTGATGCACATAACAATGGTAGATTACATCATCATCTTTGTTTCAAATGAGGAGTCTGAAAGAAATACAAAGAGGCCATAGATATAGTGGGGGACTGAATTAGCACTGAACTACTTGGGAGTCTAAGATGAAGGCTTGGTACTTCCAACCTCCCATCATGAAGACTCATGAGCAGCAGTTGCTAAAGTTGCTACTCCAGCACATGACCTTATTCCTGGATGCTCTGGCTGGGTGGGGTAGCTTCTCTGAGCCATAACGTTACTACTGCCACATATGTCTGAACTTATATCCATGTACAGAAGCAATCCCAAAGCAGTTATCATTTGGTTGTCCTAAGTCTTACAATTGATGAGTTACTGGGCTGACTTCACTAAGCTCTGTGACCTTGAAAGGGATCATCAATCTTCCATCCCAGGATCTCTTCATCATTAGACTCTTCCATTACTTTTCTTTTTAAACAAAATTTATTTATTTATTACTGGGTAGAGACTGAGAGAAATTGAGAGGGGTTGGGGGAGATATAGAGGGAGAGAGACAGAGAGATACCTGCAGCTCTGTTTCACCACTCCTGAAGTTTTCCCCCTGTAGGTGGGGACCAGGGGCTTGAACCAGAGTTCCTGAGCACTGTAATTTGTACACTTAATCTGGTGCACCACCACCTAACCTCTTCCATTAATTTTCCACCCCTTTTTCTTCACCTCTTGAAGCTCTGTTTCCCCAAACACTTTAAGGGGAAAATCATATAGTTGTCAATTAATTGAACTGTTTCCCTTTTGTTGTTGTTGTTGTTTATTTATTGATGTAAGGACTATTCATCTGAAAAACAGAGATATCTACCAGAGCAAGATGGTGGCTCATCTGGCTGAGCACACAAGTTACATCTCACAAGGACCCGGGTTCAAGCCCCTGGTCTCCGCCTATAGGGGGAAAGCTTTGTGAATGATGAAGCAGGTCTGCAGGTGTCTCTTTCTCTCTCCCTTTCCCTCTCCCTTTCCCCCTTCCCTCTTGATTTCTGGCTATCTCAATTCAGTAAGCAAATAATGATAAGTTAAAAAATAAAAAAGAGATATCCACCAACAAAGGGTAATAGACCAATACTACCACACTGATCACATTGCGTTAAGAGAATTCTAACCAAAAGAAAACAAAATTTGAATATTCATTTATTTATTCATTCTATTTTGTTATTGCCAGAGCTTTAAAGCATTACATTAGCTTTTTCTGATAGAAACAAAGAACAGGAAGATGGGGGGGGGGGGGTCTGGGGTAAGGAAAGATACCACAGAACTGAAGCTTCCTTGACTGTCTTGGGGGATAGGATCAAGCTTGAACCCAGATTATGTGTAGGACAAAAAGGGCACACTGTATTCATGAACGACCTTGTGGCTTTCAAATTTGACATTTTAGTGTGATCTTGTAAGATCTGCAGGAGTGGCGGTGGTAATAATTTCAGTTTGAGAACTCCTGAGGTTTTAGGAATTAAGTCCCAAAAGATTCTAAAGATTCTAGGAAAATCTCCTATAAAATATAAATGTACCCTGGTATATGTGCCTAAATCCTTTTTTTATATCTTAATCCCACCCTACCTTAGAGATTGATATTTGCATGGAATCTTTAAAGTTAAGAATATATGATTACATTACAGTATGTCTGTGCACATATGGTGGCCAGGTGAGTATTACATGTAGAAATCATCATTTTAAAACAGTGGTGTATACCTTTCCCTGATCATTCAATCTCTGTCTACTTAACCACATGTTTTCAGTCATTTTTTTTTCCCTTTCCTTTCTAGGTTTAGACGTCCTTCCCATGTTCCTCCCCTTCATATTTACTTGGAGATCCAGTTAATCCTTTCTATAAACTCTTAGTAAACATGTGCTGTATTTCTCAGGGTTCTCCTGAGAAACAGAACTAATAGGATATAAATGAACAGAGACAGGGTTTTATCTGAAGGAATGAACTTAATATGACTGTGGAATTAATTTAACAAATCCTGATGGGACCTGGCCGCTCTAAACTCTGCAGTGCACACTGGAAATTCCAGAAGTTAATGTTTCAGTGTGAATCCAAAGTCATTATTGAGGCAGGACTTCTGCTTCCAGAAGACTTAAGTCTTCTAAGGTCTTTCAGCTGATAGAATGAGAGCCATCCACATATAAAGACAAATTACTTTACTACAAGTCCATCAAATTAAATATTGATTACGTCTAAACATATCTTCTCAGCAACATCTAGATTTTTTTTTGATCAAACAGCATAGTCTAGCCAGGTGGACACATCAATTTAACAATCATGTGTACAATAACTCTGCTATGTACTCAACTAAAAGACAAATATGACCTTGTCTTCAACCTTTAGAAGTTGAGACTCAAACAGAAAATAAAAAGTTGATTTGAGTATATTCCACCATGAGGAGTGCGTTAAAATATGTCTCACTTCCCCCTGCTGTTTATATATTTATTTTGTGGGACTTCTCTCCTGCTTAGCTATATTTTGTCACCTAGTTACCCTCTTCTGAGTAGCCTTCACACCTTCACATACACCTCGGTCTGTGAGGTGTTATTGCTGGGGCTCAGTGCTGGCTGGCATTATGAATCCACTGCTCCTGGTGGCCATTTTTCCCTTTTATTTCCTATTTATTCATTTATTTATTCTTGGACATGACAGAAATTGAGAGAGGAGGGGGGGATAGATAGGAGGAGAGAAAGACACCTGCAGACCTGCTTCACCACTTGTGAAGCATTCATCCCTGCAGGTAGGGTGCCAGGGGCATGAACCCAGATCCTTTTGAGGGTCCTTGCACTTAGTACTACGTGTGCTTAACCAGGTGTGCCACCAGTTAAGCCTGGACCCTTGCCTATACATTTCCACCTCACTCTCTGTTATAGTTCCTAGATTTTTTTTTCCCTTAAGATTGGCTTTCTTCTCGATAAGATAAAATAAAAATAGTACTGGAGAGACCCATGTAATATGAGTGAGTCTCCACTAATCAGCTGAAAGTCCTAAAAGAGAGAGAGAGAGAGAAAGAAAGAAAACCTAATTCCCCAGAAGAAGAGAAAATTCTAGACCTCCAGACTGCCTTCAGACTTGAACTCCAACCTCAACTCTCCACCGGGGTTTAGACTGAGGAACCCCCAAAATCACATCACATGGGCCAATTCCTAAAACTCTATTTCTCTCAGAAAATTTGTCATCCACTTATCTATCTACCCACCTGTCATCTACCCATTCATCTATTTATTGGTCTTACTGTCTACGTCCTCTGAGTTCTGTTTCTCTAGAGAATCCTAACTAATGTGGGTTATTAAATAAAAAGTAAGTAAAATTGAAAAAGCAAAAAATGAAGATAAATGCGTAGGGAGCTCAGTGAATTAAAGGCAAAGAGGATGGCAGAGGGTATTATTGGATATATTCAGAGCGGCAGTCATCACCATATTTGATTTCTCTTTGTAGCCTTAACATAGTTCCTGGTATGTTAAGTATTGAAGAAAAGAAAGGAGGAAGAAGGAAGGGAAGGAAGTAGAGAGGGAGGAAAAAAGAAAAGAAAGGGAAAAGGAAGGAGGGAGGAAGAAGAAAAAGGGAGAATGGAAGAAAAGAAAAAGGAGAATAGGGGTGAGAAGGGAGGTTGGAAAACAGAGAAGGAAAGGGAGAAGAGGGGAGATTCCAAGAAGGCTTGAAGCAAGACAGCTCTAATTGCCCCCTTCTCCTTTAAATTCTCAATACAATGCCTGAATAGTTCTTTTCTGCATAATTTGAAATTAAGCAACAAGTACAAATCTCTTACCATTTTCCCCCTGAACCTTTTGTTTCATCAAACACCTCTCTCATCTCTATCATGTGGAAGTCTGGCCAGTAATGTCTTCCTTTTGAATGAAAGTATTTTGTCTGGAATCTCTCTTGGCACAACCAAAATGCTTTATTTAGACTATGGGTTGGTTGGAGAGAAGGGATTTGGGAGATGAATGCTCAGATTGCTGGCTAATTACATCCTGACCATCAAAATTCCCCCCTGTGGCTTCAACTGGATCCATGCACTGCTTTCTGTCACTGGCATGTGCTTGTGTCACCCAAAAAACAGTCGCATTCCTGTCCTGGACCTGAAGAGTGTGCTCCCAGGAAAGTACCCCAACTAGGACAATATCTGGAGGGGCTTCTAGAAAGAAAGTAAAGCTGCAAAGTAATAGATTATCAATTTTATGTTAATTTTGCTTATTCTCTAGGCTTCAGTAAGACAGGATTTTCTCATTTCTCCTAAAATTGCAGATACTAGAGGAGACTTTTTTTTTTAAGATTTTATATATTTTCATGACAGACTTAGAGAACACTGCTTAGCTTAGGCATATGGCAGTGCTGAGTATTTCACCTGTGACATCTGGGGGTAGAGGGAGTATCAGACATGAAGGTCTGGTGTGCTACCTCTGCACTAACTCCCTACCCCTAGAGAGATTTTGAAGCTCAGGGTTCCTTCTCTCCATAGAGTAAGAGTCCATCTTTTAATTAAGATCTGATTCATATAGTGATAACTCCTTACAACTGATAAAAGAGTAATTTGGAGTAGATACAGGTGCAGTATAATGTGAAGTTTTCTTAATAAAAAGAAAGAAGAAACAAAAATAATTAAAATAGAAGAGAAGGAAGTACATATCTGAAAATAAACTATGTGTTTTTTTTGAGCTGGCTTGGGATCTTCTCATTCACCCACTAGCTCATTCATGCAATTCACTCAAGTACATCGAATCAATTATTTATGAGACATTCAGGTACATGTCATAAAGGGTAGAGGCTAAGAGATAAAGACACAGAAATGCAAAAGAAACTCTAAAGTCACCTTTATATTGACATATGAAGTTCCAGAGATTTCCCCAAAAGGAGTGAAGTTGTTATGAGGAATCTATGACATCCTGTGGACAAACCTTTTGGGTAGTTTCACTTGGTATCTGACTAGAAGCTCTAATGAATTGTTAATTTTCACTGTGATCTAAATTTGCTTAACCTAGGTCCTCCTATCTTAGATCTCCCTGTTCCTTCTTGCCTAGGATATAACCCAGTCAACAATTCCCTTTTGAGGTGTTTAGTTGCACATGTAGTGACCTCTGCCACCCTCTTTACCCCTCTCATTGTATTGTGAAGATGATTGTGAATGTTATCTCCATGCATGACTGAAAACAGAGACCTCTGAAAGATGCAGTTATTTCTCAGACTATTTTTTATAGATTATGAGTTTGGGGAGATAGAAGCAGTTACTTTTTAATGAATCTTCTTTAATTGAATGAGTGTGGGAAACATGACATATTATATCATCCTTTGAAAATTCCCAAGTAACATTTGTGTAGTAAAAGCTTGATATCATGCACTAAAGTAGCTCATTTAATTTAGTTTAACTTAATAGAAGTCCCAAGTGGGTTTTTTTGGTTTTGCTATGAAATGATAGTCCCCAGAATTTCAGTTTGGTAAATACACAACCAGACTAATGAAGTGAACAGAAGAATTGAAAATGGAGGAATTTCAGATGACCCCCAAACAGCAGAGAAAAGAAATGTTTTGCTCTAGAGAGGGTTGTTTGAGGGGAGAGGAGGAAGTTCCAGCCCAATTACTTGGTGTCACCCAACCACAGAGGGCGATATCCAATGTTTTCTTTCATCTGATCTGCCTGCTTCTCCTCTGGCAGAATATTCCCAGTCTACTAAGATTTCTACTTTTCAAATGCCTTTCTGCTTCTCAGAGAAAATTCTAGAGAAAAGAGCTCACTCTGCCAGTACTGGGACCCTGCTTGCCGACTTCTTTCTGCATCACTGCATATTGGGACCAGGTGTGTTTCTGCATGTGCCTGGTAGGAAGGGGGAGGGATTGCATTTTCAGTTGTTTCACTCAGTTCCATTCCTGAATTTTCATATGTTATGGATGGAACAAGATTCAGTCTTTTTGAAAATATTCCATATGTATAGAGCTCCAGTTTCATTAAAATATATGTATCTTTAAGCTATTTTTTAAAAGAAACTATGATAATGAATATGTATTCTCACTTGACACACACCAGATTGACACATAAGGACCACCACTACACAGACGTGTGCTGGCTGAGCTCAATTTAGTCCTGGCCTGGAAGTAGCATTTATTTTAGCATCTTTCGCATATACATTTTTAAATGTTATAAATATGTGATGGAACAGAGTTTGTCACTTGATGTAATTTATTCCTAAATTCTGGATTGCATATTGTTGGGAAAGGCCCACTGTCTGGGAAATCCAGGCCATTATCTCTATGAGAGTCTGGGAGGGTTGACCCCGAGCCCCCTCCTCGGGGTAATGGGAAGGTCCTCACTCGACCTCATGACCTTAAGATGGATGGATTTTTCCAGACCAGAAACTTCCTTGCACCTGCTTCCTCATTCCCTTTGAACAAAGGCCATAAGTTACCATTTATGGCCAACAGAAACCCACAGCAAATATCCTGGTTTTGCCTAACTGCCCCCTTCCCCCACCCCTTCCCTGAGGTGCTCGTGATTCACCTTTAGAGAGAAGCCTGCCTATGCATGGTGAGCTCATGACCAGACCTTATGTGGTAACTTACCAGCAACAATCAAAACACCTGATAGGTCAAGACTTAACCCTGTATTGTGTGTGTGGTTTAATGATTATCTTAACCTTTTCTTAACCCTTGGGTATATCTACCTGCTTGTACCCCTGAATAAATGAGTTTTCTCTCTGAAGCTTCTCCCGGAGGAGGTTGTGATTCCTCTCTGTGCACTCGTCCTCATCAGCAGGGTACCCAAGACCCCCAGAGTGACCCATTCTTCCCTCCCTCCTCTGAAGTCACTGGCCGACACACAGAGGAGAACCAGCTCCCACAGTGTATTTCCCTGGGGTAGGCCTTTGCAGGTCCTACCCTCGATTAACATGAAAGTTGTCACATTATTAACTGCTGGGCAAGATGCAGGGGTATTTATTCTGAAAATTTTCTCCTCATGCAGTGGAAATCTATTGTACAACAGCAAATGGACATATGAAGCATTGCATTATGACTATATGATACTATCGTTGTTTTAATGGACTCAGTTTCTGTGTGTTCAGTTTTCACATCTATAAATGTTATGCACTTATTGATTTGTATCTAAGTGTGAGTTTCTGTTTGTATTTTTTTTCTCTACTAATGGAATAAAATACTTTTTGCTTCTAATAAGCAAAGTCTTAAGAGAAAAATGACAAATGACACCCAAACAATGTAGCTGCCTAGACAAAGTAGATTCATGGAAAACTGTCTCATAAAGTCATGCACACACAAGAATGGTGATAATATTTTGTCACTGGGGTTCACCTTTTGTGGTACCAAAAGTCATTGTGTGTACTTCATGCAGTAAAATTTGACAAAATAGTGTGATGATTCCTGCCATTTTACAGTGATGTGTTGAAATAGAATATAACGGGAATATAAATAAGGGTATTGGCACTTTGCATTGTGTAGTTTTGAGATTAATGTTCCTAGAAAACTGAATTTGAACTAAAATTAAACCTGATAATAAAGGTTCCTGTGTTGCATCATTCAAAGTAGATGTTCCTTGTAAGAGAAAACATGCACTGTTTAAAGTTTATTACCACTAGTGCAATTGACTACTATACAAACATAGTCGCTACCATTGGCTGACCAATGTGTTATGAAAAATGCAAGAGCTGCCAGCCAATGTGCTTGATGAATGAATTTGGAATATGGAGAGTTTGTGAAATATCTACAGGTCCAGCCATCAGAACATACACATGTATATTTCTGTATTCTAAATTCATGAAGATAAGTGCTACAAAGATGTATTACTTTCTAAAACTTTTGATGCATGTATAAAAAAAGAAAAGTTTGGCTCCAACACCTATGGACATTTAATTTTTGACAAAGGTGACCAGACTATTAAATGTGAAAAGCAGAGTCTCTTCAACAAATGGTGTTGGAAAAATTGGGTTGAGACATGCAGAAGAATGAAACTGAACCACTATATTTCACCAAACACAAAATTAAATTCCAAATGAAACAAGGACTTGTATGTTAGACAAGAAACTATCAAATACTTAGAGGAAAATATTGGCAGAACTCTTTTCCACCTAAATTTTAAAGGCATCTTCAACGATATGAATACAATTACAAGGAAAACTAAATAAAAAGTAAACCATTGGGATTACATCAAATTAAAAAGCTTCTGCACAGCAGAAGAAACCACCACCCAAACCAAGAAACCTCCCACAGAATGGGAGAAGAGCTTTACATGCCATACATCAGACAATAGGCTAATAACCAACATATATAAAAAGCTCACCAAATTCAGCAACAAGAAAACAAATGACCCCATCCAAAAATGGGGAGAGGATATTAACAGAATATACACCATAGAAGAGAGCCAAAAGGCCAACACACATATGAAAAAATGCTCCAAGTCATTGATTCTCAGAGAAATACAAATAAAGACAATAATGAGATAGCACTTCACTCCTATGAGAATGTCACACATCAGAAAAGGTAGCAGCAACAAATGCTGGAGAGGTTTTGGGGACAAAGGAACCCCCCTGCACTGCTGGTGGTAGTGTAAATTGACCCAGCCCCTATGAAGAGCAGTCTGGAGAATTCTCAGAAGGGTAGAAGTGGACCTACCCTATGACCCTGCAATTCCTCTCCTGGGAATACATCCTAAGGAGCCCAATACACCCACCCAAAAAGGTATGTGTATACCCATGTTCATAGCAGCACAGTTTGTAATAGCCAAAACCTGGAAGCAACCCAAATGTCCATGAACAGATGAGTAGCTGAGTAAGCTGTGGTATATATATTACTCAGCTATTAAAAATAATGATTTCACCTTCTTTACCCCATCCTAGATGGATCTTGAAGAAATCATGTTAACTGAGATAAGTCAGAAACAGAAGTATGAATATGGGATGATCTCACTCATAAACAAGTTTGAAAAACAAAATCAGAAGGGAAAACACAAAACAGAACTTGGACTAGAGTTGGTGTATTGCACCAAAGTAAAAGACTCAGGTGGGGGCTCCTGGATCATGATGGCAGAGGAGGACCTAGTGGGGGTTTAATTGTCATGTGGCAAACTGGGAAATGTTATTCATGTACAAACTATTGCATTTTACTGTCAACTGTAAACCATTAATCCCCCAATAAAGATATTAAGAAAGAAAGAAAGAAAGAAAGAAAGAAAGAAAGAAAGAAAGAAAGAAAGAAAGAAAGAAAGAAAGTTTGGGTGTTTGGATAGGTTTGTAACAAATCATCGAGTAAGTTGGCAAAAATACAGGTAGTTGTATGAAAGGCATGAAAACTACAGTAAGAGGAAAATCTCAGAAGCAACACTTCATGTCAAAACTATTGCAAGAGGTGATTTAAGTGTGTGATATACATTTCGTGGATAGCTAGATACTTTGTGTGGAATGGATGTACACAAACTGTGAACAAAAAGTTGGCTTCTTTTTAAAAATGCAATGAATAGTTCCATGCAAATTGTCAATTTTTGTATTGTTATGTGGAAAACTGAGAAATGTTATGCATGTATAAACTATTGTATTTACTGTTGAATGTAAAACATTAATCCTCAATAAAGGAAAAAAAACAGAAAAAATTGTCAGTCTTGTTGAAATAGTATTTACATTGTATATTTCTTTTTTTGTCATTTGATTTTTCCCTTTATTTATTTATTTTTATATTATAGAATTACATGTCAACAGGCGTTTGAATCCACACCATCCCCATCACCAGAGTTCTGAATCTTCACTCTCCCCACTGCAATACACCACAGTTACCCTAAGTTTGTAGACATGGGCCAACCATTATCTCTACAACTATCTGTCCACATTTATACATAGTTGCCCCTTCTTTTTCTGATTCAACCCTCTCTTCCTCTCCAAGCCACTCATGACATCATAACTACCTCCATATGTCCCTCTCCTTTTCCTTCTCTCTGTGTGCTGGTGGAGTTGGAGTCCAGAGCCCTCTTATCTTTGTCTTATCACTTCTCCCCCCCTGGGAGTATGGATCAAGGTTGTTTTGGGGGAACAGAAGGTAGAAGTTCTGGCTTCTGTAATTGCTTCTCAATGAGATTGGGTGTTGACAGGTGGATCCATATCCCCCAGTCTTTTTCTATCTTTCCCTAGTGGACCAGAGCTTTGAATATGCGAGGGTGCAGGACACATTGGTGAGGTCATCTGCCCAGAGAAGTCAGGATAGAGTCATGGTAGCATCTGTAATTTGGTGTCTGGAAGGTGACATGACCTAAATTGTTTCTGCATGTATGGTGTTGGTTATTTTTGGCCAGCAGGTGGTGCTGTTGTGATCTCTAGGTTTCACTTCTTTGTATAATCCTCTGTGGTGGGTGCAGGAGGGGTGTTTTGGGCTATCTTGTGGGCTGAGTTTTATGTCCATATGTCCATATCTTAAACTCAGACAGGAAAAAAAAAAAACCTGAGTCAAAGATAGAGAGGTTTTAAGAGGCACTTATCTATGGTTATTGTTGTTGACAAAGATACGCCATATTTGGACTGGAGAAATAGCATAATGGTTATGCAAACGACTTTCACATCTGAGGTCCTGAATTTCCATATTCAATCCCAACACTACCATAAGCCAGAGTTGATAAGTGTTCTCCTCTCTGTCTCTGCACCTTCTCTGTATCTCTCTTTCATACAGATAAATAAATAAATAAATAAAGCATTTTCACTATAATAGCTCTCAAATATAACAAGGTTGAAAAACTGTAGCTTACATATAAACTGAAGTTTATATGTAGCTAATGTGTTTTTTAAAGAGGTTTTTTTTTTTAAATCTAATTTTTTTAAATTTTATTTATTCCCTTTTGTTGCCCTTGTTGTTTTATTATTGTAGTTATTATTGTTGTTGTCGTTGTTGGATAGGACAGAGAGAAATGGAGAGAGGAGGGGAAGACAGAGAAGAGGAGAGAAAGATAGACACCTGCAGACCTGCTTCACCGCCTGTGAAGCAACTCCCCTGCAGGTGGGGAGCCGGGGTTCGAACCGGGATCCTTATGCCGGTCCTTGTGCTTTGCGCCACGTGCGCTTAACCCGCTGCTACAGCCCGACTCCCAGCTAATGTGTTTTTATATATACCTAAGTATAAACATATTTATGTATATAGATACTTATATGTACATACATAATTTTTATTTTATACTCAGATCAATTTTAGGTTTATATATTTAAAAAGAGCAGAATATGTGGAAGCTATTTGTAATTTCTCTTATTTTTTTCCCTACAAATCTAAATTTGGTCTGAGAATTCAATAAAAAAAGTACAAAGAGGTCCCACATTCTCCTCTACCCTTACACCAAAAATTCCTTGATAGGAGCATCTAACATTAGTGTGCTATACTTGTCAGGACTGATGAATGAATCAACATTGACATACCATTATTAACTAAAGGCCATCAGTGATACTGGGGCTTATACTGTGTTTCACAGCTCTAAGGGTTATGACAGGTGTGTAATGTCATGTTATCTGTCATTACAGAGTGAAAGAGAATGCTGCTACTGTCCTAAAGACCACTGTAGTTTTAGTAGACCAAGAGTCCAGGTGAGAAATCCGTAGCATTTTAACCATAGTCACAACTGACAGTGAAGCACCAGCAACCAAAACAAAACACATTTCACTTTCATTCAACATGTCTCCTTCATTACATCCCACACAGTATGAACTAAATTTATGTACTCTGGGCAAAAGAATGAAGGAGGAGAAGGAGAATAGAATAGAAAGTTCTGAGACAAAAGAAAACATGTGCAATAAAATACCAGCATTGCTACCCATCTCCCAGCATGATCACTCACTCACTGAGGGATCGACTAGCCTCAGCAGTCTTGGATTCCTAGTCTAAAGCAAGTGATTTGGTGCTGCTTTTGCAGACGCCCTTCCAACTCCAACTGAAAGAGAACACAGACAATTATAACCAGTGTTAGTAGTTAGGGGTTGAGCAATATTTTTTTGAATCTTGGTCCCCCCAGATTTCTTGTACTGAATGCTTTTGGAGAATTCAAGAATTAGAAAAATAAATCAATTAAAAGCAAGAAAACCACAAGCCTAGAGGTTTGTTTCTTGGATTGATTTTTATCAACTTAGCAATGACATATTTAAGCTCTGCAAAGACAAAAATGATAATTCAGATTATTTCTGGGAAGAAATCCACAGACACAGTTTTCTTCACTTTACCACCCAAACACATTTGCAAAAGAACATTCTTCTTGGAATTAAAGAAAGTTTGGTAGGAGCTGTATGAAGGTTCATAGAAGTGAACCTTTAATTTGGTATCAAATTCTCTTTCTTCTTATTTACACAAAAGCATACTAAAATTGGTAACATACTAGAGAAATGATCCCTAAAAGTATAATCTTTACATACTAAAGTTGGTTAGGGTAAAGAGCAGAGAGGCTGAGGAAGACTTTGTTAAAAGTACTTGAGGTTTTATAAAGAAATATGAGGCTCTGGATTGAATAAAGTTTTAAAATGTCTTGCACTTGGGGAAGAAAATTATATCCAAAGGATTACATGAATATACACTATTAATAATAGCTAACATTTATTTTAAACCTGACATTGTACTGAGCACTTTATAGGGATTATAGCATTTGTCCTCTCATTAATCTTGTGAAGTAAACACTACCATCATCTCCTCTATACAGAAGCAGAAATAAAGCTCAGAGAAGTTAAACAACTTGCCTAATGTCACTCTATGGTGGGTAACCTGAGATTTGAGCCTAGACAGGCTGACTGCTGAGTCTAGCATCTCAACCACTAAATTATACTGCTACAAATTATATATATTTTATGTCTGTTTGTTATTTGACAGGAAAAGAAAGAAAAACTAACTTAAGGATGTATCTCAGATGGAAGGAGAGACCAAGTGGCCAGAGAGAGATGGTCTACTGGAGCAGTCCTATAACTTAGAAACACATAAACCCTGACCTTACTTCTTTTAAAATTAAAAAAAAAATACTATTCAGATTGATATTGCCGTTAAAAGATTAGTGTTCTCTCTTTTACTACAGATTCTGTTATAATGCAGATGGACATAAAAGACTTGAACTTACATTCAAATTTTAAATACTCTGTCCATTTGTCGCTGAGATTATAAAGAAGCTCAGCAAACAATGTGGTCTTATTTAGAGACGAGTTTCTGTATATCTATTAAACAGAGAAACTTGTTTTCTTCTGCGCTGTGTTTGTCTAGACTATGTTCTGATGTTTATATAGTGCACAGCCTGGGAAGACAGAGACACTATCTCCTCCCTGGAGCAAAGAGCTGACATGCTTCACCTACTACCAACTACAAAAAGTTTATGTTCCTTAAGCTCAGGATATCTCTTTTGTAAAGTAACCTTCTATGTGTTCAGGTGTTACTTGACCCTTTTTGTGTTACCCTGTATGGACTAAGGTTAGGAATCCAAAACCAAGGAAAAAAAACTGTCAAAACACATTGGCAACTGTTAAAGTTGTAAAGGGTAATAGATTTTATCTCTGACCTATACGTGTCAGTGTCTTTCACCAGGACGCAAACAGCTACACTACAGAAACTTGATAGTTTACAAGATAAGTAAAACCTTAGACCCTTCAGAACTCTTGACAAGTGTATCTGGACTTCTTTTTTGTCTTCTTAGAATTTCATGATGAACTAGATGAATAATACTTGTCAAATGAATCTTTGAGTCAAGTTGAGTCTCCTTTACTGAGAACACACAAGTGAGTTCTAGCCACATGAGTATTAGTAGCCCAGTACAGACTGATATCCTCATTCTTCTATATTCCTCGTTCTGAAGAGATAGAGACTGAGAGTTAAAAACACAAAGTATTCCCCATCCCAATATTCTATAGCTAGTATATCTTAGACTGAAAGTTGAAACAATGGTTTTTCTGTCACAGTTGTTTTGAAATATTTTAGGTATAAATAAGTTCATTTTTAAAACAAATTATAAAAGGGCCGGGAAGTGGCATACCTGAAAGAGTGCACATTACCATGCTCAAGGTCGTTGGTTTAAGCCCACTGTCCCCAATCTGTAGGAGGAAGGAAGCTTCATGAGCAGTGAAGCAGTGCTGCAGGTATCTCTCTATTCCTCTCAACCTCTCCCTCTTCTCTCAACTTCTGTCTGTCTTATCAAATAAAAAAAATAATATAATTTATAAAAGAAAAAAGTCAAAATGTTGGAACACAGTTCACAATAGAACTTTGGGGTGTAATTAGCATATGGCTGGTGGGTATAATTAGCATATGTAAACCAAGTGATTTAAGTGCCATCCTGCCAGGACTCATCTTTTCCTATATGCTCTCTTCTTCCTGCACTCCTGGTGCCTGCTCTCACCCCCAAAGACTGCCATGGCCACTTCTTCAGAGACCTGTACACATGGAGCCCAGGTCTGGTAAAACTAGCTTAAGAGAGTCACAGCTCATCAGCCATCATGACTAGCCTCTATCTGCCCCATTGTCTATCATGCAATAAACCTACCATTTGTCTGAACCCTGAGCCAAACCTGCACCTAAACTCTCTTATTTTTTAATTACTTTATCAGAACAGATTATAAAGATCACAGGTAAAATAAAATTGATTGATTAAGGATAAAATGTGAAGTTTGAGCAAAAGGAAACAGAAAGATGGAGAAAGAATAAAAGTGAGAAAAGAGAAGGAAGGTATTCAGAAATGTATCCAAATATATTTTCAAGGAAAACATTAGACTGATATTCCTAAAGCAGAAATTGGAAGTAAAAGAGGGTTATGGGGATAGCTAAAATAATCTGATGCAGATTCAAAGAAAATCTTCAAAATCTTCACCACGATGCCTAGGGAGAAGTCCAAATAGCCAATCTAAAATGAAGTGTCATCCCAAGTGGTCAAGTAGAGTCCAGGGAAATGAGACAGTCATGAGAATCTTCTAGAAAGAGTGAGATAGACACAGGGTTTAAAGGAAAGGGCACAATGGTAAAGAAAGACAGATAAGAAGGATTTCTCAAAGCATTAGAACATAGTACTTTGTTTGTCTAATTTGATTTGTGTACCCATTAATGGCCTAACCTATGTCCAGAAGGGAACCAGAAAGGACATTAATCTGATTTGGACAAAGAGATAGGAGTCAACAATCACCTTGAATAGTCTTTAAGGGGCTATACTCTATAAAGCATTTGTTCAAAAGCCAAAATATTTGGGATCAATCCCAAAAGATGTTTGCAGTAAGTTTTTGCTTCCCTGTTTTAATGTCTGCTTCATTTTAGTTCACATTCTGAACTACACAGAACCTTCAAAAATAAGACAGGCAAGTTGCTAAAGTTTGTTCAATGGTATGTTTTTAGCATGTTATTCATGTAAATTTGTAAAGAAAGAAAAAGACTTTGTGGGAGGGACTGAGTGGTGGTACAGTCACTAGAGTATGCATGTTATAATGTTCAAGGACCCAGGTTCAAGTCCCCAATTCCCACCTGCAGTGGGGAAGTTTCACAAGTGATGAGACAGTGTTTATAGGTATCTCTCTTCCTCTCTCTCTCTCTCTCCTCCTTTCCTCTGAATTTCCCTTTGTCTTTATCCAATAAATAAATAAAACAAAACCATAAAACAATTTTGTTTTGTTCAGAATCACACTCTGTTCACCAGTATCCTGCAAATATTCATGATACTTGATAGTAGCTTCCTGGTTAAGACCTGGATTCTTTGTCTCCTTGTAGAACACGGTCGAAATAAATCGAGAACATTTCTTCAGGGGACTAGAAAATAATGTTGAATGGTTCCCTTGTTCTGATGTGTCACTCTATTTCTTAACTGACAGACAGCTGCTAATTTGGGTTTTCATGAGCCCCCGCTTCCTCTCAAGTATCACACACCATGTGTAGAAAACACATGCCTGAAGGGAAAGCAGAATTTCATACTGAGTCCTCATTAATGACTCCTTTATAAAATAAACACTGGGCTCTATAGAAATGGGGAGTAAGAGTATGCTTCTTCCAAAGTACAATGATAAATATCTCCTGTGGCCTTAGATTCCTTCTCAACATCTGTGATAGCCCTGTCTCCATGGCAACATTAAGTAAATAATAAAAAAATAGTCCCAATCCAGGAAAAGCACAGCAGGGAATGTCTGTCCTAAAAGAAAACAAGTACTAAACATGCACTCACATTGCAGCAAGAGGACCCACGTGGAACTGAACAGTTGATCGATAGGAACACAGCAGTCAGTGGCCAGAGCTGAGTGTGGAAGCCAGCAGTATGAAACATCAAGAAAGATGTTGGAAGAAATGTTG
This sequence comes from Erinaceus europaeus, assembly GCF_950295315.1. Classification (NCBI taxonomy): domain Eukaryota; kingdom Metazoa; phylum Chordata; class Mammalia; order Eulipotyphla; family Erinaceidae; genus Erinaceus; species Erinaceus europaeus. The sequence goes on from NC_080169.1 coordinate 106,569,474, forward strand.
TCTGCTTCCAATAGGAGGCCAGAGGGGAACATTGCTTCTTATATCCCTGAGATGTTACATTTTGTACAAATGTGTTTTGAATTATAGGTCTGTTATGCTACACTGCATTTAAAAGAGGTTGTAGATGATAAAAAATAATAGCACCAAGCAAAGAAATGAGAACTGATTTAGTTTTTGCTATATAGCTTTTAAAAAAGATCCAGTGTGTGTGTGTGTGTGTGTGTGTGTGTGTGTGTGTGTGTGTGGTGTGTGGTGTGTACAGATAAGAGAGAAAAAGAATACAGATCAGCTCTGCCACCAAGTGGTGTGAGGGGACTGAACCTGTGGCCTCTGAGCCTTGGGCATGCAACAGACACTCAGAGAAGCAGAGCTATCTCCCCAGCCTGCCTTATTGCCTCTTAGCAAACTAATAAACCACCCAGTGTACTTCATGGGTCTTCTTCCAGCTTGCACCCCAACAACCCTACTGCCCCCACCACTTGAGAAACATCAGATGGTGCATTTGGGAGGCTCCAAGGCCCTCACAGTTGGTGTGAGAGCAGCAGCACAGCCCTCTGGGAAGGAATGTGGCTCCTTATACACACATACACCTTCAAGAATAATAAGATACTTTTCAAGAATGGGAATTTTTGAAGGGACATAGGCATGCCTATGTTCATAGCTGCATTATTCACAATAGCCAAAGACTGGGAGCAGCTTAAGTGCTTATCAACAGATAACTGGCTAATGAAGTTGTGGGATATGTATTTCATGGAATACTACTCTTTAATAAAAAACAGTTAATACCGAGGGGTTGGGCAGTAGCGCAGTGGGTTAAGCGCAGGTGGTGCAAAGCGCAAGGACCAGTGTAAAGATTCCGGTTCAAGCCTCTGGCTCCCCACCTGCAGGGTGATGGGAGGGTCACTTCACAAGCAATAAAGCAGGTCTGCAGGTGTCTATCTTTCTCTCCCCCCCTCTGTCTTCCCCCTCCTCTCTCCATTTCTCTCTGTCCTATCCAACAACGACATCAATAACAACAAAAATAATAACTACAACAATAATAAAACAACAAGGGCAACAAAAGGGAATAAATAAATAAGAAAACTTTAAAAAGTTAAAATACATAAGTTGTAAAAAAAGAATGAGAATTTTTTAGCTAACCAAATTTTCTTGTTAACTGTAGTGACTAATGCTGAACTTTGAACCTTTTAATTAACTGAGCCTGATTTAACTCACCTGCAGAGAGAAAAGAGCACTTTATGACATGGTGCCACTGACAATCAGTCTCAAAATTCTACAATTCTATGAACTGAGCACAACGCATAATTTTGTTATAGTCTTGTGGATAATCTATTTTAGAATTTCTGAGTTTTACTGCTTTCCGATAGCCAGAACTGTACATTGAACACAGCCAGGTGTGTGTGTGTGTGTGTGTGTGTGTGTGTGTGTAACTGATGGGAAAAAAGTCTGAGGAATCTAGAGCCATTACTAATGATGCATTGGATCGACCTTCTCGTGGTGCATCCCGTGAGTACCCATTTATTGGGGAAACTGACGATCCTTCCTAGCCGACTGAATCCACATGGATCCCAGTCACTTTCAAAGCCAGCAACAAGCAGACATCAGACTCAACCTGACGCTGTTGACTGGCTATGGAAGAAGGGCAAACGCTAGAAGAAGAAGAACTAATGACCATGTCACTGAACCCCTCTTGGCTGTAGTTCTTCATACTCACCAAAGATGATAATAGTTCCCAACCTACAGCACTACCCAATATATTTTAGTCAGTTTGAAGAATTTTTTTAAAAATTATATTGGTAAAATTCATTGTATTGAGGATACTTAGTGTGATTTGCAAAAAAGAAAACTAAGTACTTCGTGATGGAATTTCAACTGGGCACTATGTATGCATGAATCAATACTGGAAATCCAGTCGGATCTTTCTTCTTTTAAATTTCAGTCAAATTTTATTGATACTATAAAGCATAAGGTTTTTTTTTCGATCCCCAGCAGTAGCTTTTTTCTTTGATCATTTTCACTTTTCTCTGTAAAAATGAGTCAAATGAAAACATTCTGGTGAATTTAATAGTCTAGAATGGTTTAGTTCTCATAACTTTTTTACTGCATGAATTGTACGCAGACAACTTGCCATTTATCCACAGGCAGTATTCAAATCAAAAGCTAGCCAGATACTCGCTTCAGCAGTATGTATACTATAGCCGAAAACAAAACCGAGAAAATTGTCATGGCCCTGAGCAAGTGGTGAATCTGTGTTGCAGGTCTCTCCCTCTTTAATAAAATTTTTATTATCTTTATTTATTGGACAGAGACAGCCAGAAATCAAGAGGGGAGAGGGTGATAGAGAAAGAAAGATACAGAGAGACATCTGTAGCACTGCTTTCTCCTGTGGGTAGGGACCTAGGGCTACAAGCAGGTTCTTGCACATTGTGGCATGTGAGTTCAATAAAGTGTGCCACTACCTGCCCCCTTTCCCTCTCCGTTTCTCTCAGTCTCTATCCAAATATATATATATATAGTTTTTTAAAAAGAGATATCAGACTAAGAACAAGCAACTTTCAGTGGTGGGCAGTGGCGCACCAGATTAAGTTCAAGGGTCTGCTCAAGGATCCTGGTTCGAGTCCCAGGCTCTCCACCTACCGGGAAGTCACTTCACAAGTGGTGAAGCAGTCTGCTAGTGTCTCTTTGTCTCTCTCCCTCTCTATCTCCCCCTCCTCTCTCAACTTCTCTGTGCTATCCAACAACGACAATAATAATAGCTAGCAACTTTCTAGGTTCATAGTGACTCCAAGGGCATCAATGGAAGTAGGAGGCAGAATGTTTGATTCAGAAGATAAATCATTTATTTAGGCTGCCTGATGTGAAAAAAATGGAAAAGATGCCAAATAATGACAAAAGGCTACGTTGACTCCTGTCCCAATTTTAGCACCAACAACTCAGTTGATGTGATTGCAGTAACTGATATTTTCAAACCCTTGGTTAAACATGAACAGTGGCCAGTCTCTAATGTTGCCTATCAGTGTCTCCCAACTTTAAGAACTGAGCCCACTTCTACCAGTTATGGACTGACAAACCTTGGATAAACAACTTTCCTTTTCAAGTTTGGATTCCCTATATAAAAGGTCTTCCCACCTGTAGCTTGTACAGTTAGAATAAGGATTACATGAGATCAGAGGGTTTAGCCCATGTTTCTATGAAGTCTCTGCATCTTAGCCTGAAATTTTAACTTTTCAGCGAAGTTTTATTCAACTTGTGTGGAGCATTAGGGTCAGTTGGTTCAGTTCCTGGCTGTTGTGCTCATGGTCTGGCATGAGCTATACCTAAGGTGGTGGTGGGATAGAGAGACAGCTTACCAGGTAGGGTGGCTGTTGTGCCATACATAGGGTTTGAATCTCAACACCATATGGGAGGAGCCAAAACACCAGAGGAAGCACCAAAGCTGTGGTCTCTTTTCCTCTCTTCTTATCTAAGTATCTACCTATCTATCATCTATTTGAAAAGGTAGCACTGAATAGTATAATCTTCACCTTTGTAAAGGTCCAGCTTAGCAGAAACATCATCATCATCATAGTAATAATAATAATAATTAACAAGAAAAAGAACAAGATAGTGAAGGGCTAGGGGATAAGGCTCAAAAGGATAACACAGAAAGGTCCCAAATTTGATCCCTGGTATCACAAATGCCAGAATGATGATGCTCTGGTTCTTTGTCTCTGTCCTCGCCCATAAATGTGTCTTAATAAAACAAGATGCAAGTTGTCAAGAATGGCATAGACAGTTAAAAACTACAGACTCTAATCCCATTTTTAAATCTTATTCTTAGTTAGGTGCTGTTCTTGGTTATACCATTAGTTCTTTCTATTTTTGTCTCCTAGGCGACATCTGATAATGTTTGGAGAGGTTTTTCTTTTTTTTTAAATTTATTTATTAGGGAATTAATATTTTACATTCAACAGTAAATACAATAGTTTGTACATGCATAACATTTCTCAGTTTTCCATATAACAATACAACCCCCACTAGGACCTCTGTCATCCTTTTTGGACCTGTATTCTCTCACCTACCCACCCCAGAATCTTTTACTTTGGAGCAACATGCCAATTCCAGTTCAGGTTCTACTTATGTTTTCTTTTCTGACCTTGTTTTTCAACTTCTACATGAGAGTGAGAGCATCCCATATTCATCCTTCTGTTTTTGACTTATTTTACTTAACATGAATTTTTCAAGGTCCATCCAAGATCGCCTGAAAATAGTGAAGTCACCATTTTTTATAGCTGAGTAGTATTCCATTGTGTATATATACCACAACTTGCTCAGCCACTCATCTGTTGTTGGACACCTGGGTTGCTTCCAGGTTTTGGCTATTACAAATTGTGCTGCTAAGAATATATATGTACACAGATCTCTTAGGATGGGTGTGTTGGGTTCCTTAGGATAGGTTCCCCAGGAGAGGAATTGCAGGATCATAGGGTAGGTCCATTTCTAGCCTTCTGAGAGTTCTCCAGACTGTTCTCCACAGAGGTTGGACCAATTTACATTCCCACCATCAGTGCAGGAGGGTTCCTTTGACCCCACAATGGAGAGGTTTTTATTTGGGTTGTCACAACTTGAGGATAGAGACAGTGCTACCAGCATGTGATAGGTGGTGGCCAGATAAGCTACACCAAATTCTACAATGTGAAGAAATGTCCTTCAATCATGTCAGCAATGCTGAGATTAGGAGACTCTAGTTTAGAGTTGGCCAAAGGAAGAAACATATTTTGTAAATAAGGGGAACCATTTGGCATTAGTACCTTACTGTTTATTAAGTCTGAGGAAAAAAATCTGGATGGAGGAGGTATTCACTGGCATCTGAAAACCTTTAAAAACTGAGCTGTTGCTATAAACTCAGAGAAGCAGGTTGACCTTATATACAAAAGGAGCTGCAGCCAGCATGCCCAATGGGGAAAAAAAATTCTCAGGGTTTGCTATGCAGTGGAAGGAGAATCTGTCCATAAAAGGGATGGACTTTACTGCCCAGAGGGATTCCCTTCAAGGGTTTCCCTTGTGAGTCTGGAAAAAAAAAATCACCAAGAAAGAACAAAACCAGCCAGGAGTCCCAGCCTCACTGGGAAGAGTGTTTATGTTTCCTCAGAGGTGGGAATGAAGAGGCTTCAGGGAAAGGACAGGACTCCAGCCCTAAAAAGGTGTTGTTTGGGAACCTTGCTCTTGTTTTAGATCTGAAGATTAACCAGCTTAACTAGGAAAGACCTTTCAGAGGGGAACCTAGATTGTATTCTCAGGGAAAGCTGAGAGGAAGACATTGCCTAGAGTTCTGGATCAGGAAGAAAAGAATTTGAACTCCAGATCTTTCAAGCTGCTTGCTAACTCTAATTCTGAACAAAAGAGGGGGAAAAAAACCTATTATATACCTGCTACACACTGGGCTTAGTGCCAGGTTTTGCATATGCAGTATGACTGTATATTCTTTTAAAAAGTGATTTATTTATTTATTTAATGAAAGAAGGGAAGAGAGAAAGAAAGAAAGAAAGAAAGGAAGAAAGAAAGAAAGAAAGAAAGAAAAGGGAAGGGAAGGGAAGGGAAAGGAAGGGAAGGGAAGGGAAGGGAAGGGAAGGGAAGGGAAGGGAAGGGAAGGGAAGGGAAGGGAGGGGAAGGGAAGGGAAGGGAGGGGAAGGGAAGGGAAGGGAGGGGAAGGGAAGGGAAGGGAGGGGAGGCACCAATCAACTCTGACTTATGGTGATGCTGGGGGTTAAACCTGGGATCTCGGAAGTTCAGTCACAAAACTCTACTTCTTAACCAATATGCTGTTTCCCCAGCCTCTGTACATTATTTTTACAGTAATACTGCTGTGAGTGTGATAGTGTTCAGACTTTATATGTAGAGACTGAAATGTGAATTTCACATATGTGTCATTTGTCCAAAATTCCGCTGATCTTTTTTCCCTACTATTTAAAAATGCAACATTTGTTTTCAGCTCAATTATACTCTGTAGGTGGCCAGTCCTCCCCAGGTTTGTTTCAAAGTTCATGACGTTCCTGTTGTACAAAATCCTCAGCCTCTTGAAACCTTAGTTTTTTTTTTTTTTCTTCTTCTTCCAGGGTTATTTCTGGGGCTTAGTGCCTGCACTATGAATCCACTGCTCCTGGAGGCCATTTTTCCCATTTTGTTGCCATCCTTGTCTTTGTTGTTATTGTTACTGTTGCCATTACTATTGTTATTGTTGGATAGGACAAAGAGAAATAGAGAGAGGAGGGGAAGACAGAGAAGGGGAGAGAAAGACAGACACATGCACTGCTTCACTGCTTGCAAAGTGACCCCTATTGTAGGTGGGGAGCCATGAGCTGGAACCTGGACCCTTGAAGTGGTCTTTGCACTTAGCACCAAGTGTGCTTAACTCGCTGCACTACCGCCCAACCCCCTTGAAACTTCAGTTTCCATGCTTATTAGATGGATTCAATCAGGTCACTTCAGAGTATCTTTTATTTTTCTTTTAGAACACACATTTTAAAATATTTTTATTTATTTTGGATATAAGCAGAGAGAAGTTGAGAGAGAGAGGGGGCACTTAGAGAGGGAGAGAGATACCTGCAGCCCTGCTTCACTGCTAGTGAAGCTTCCATCCTGCAGGTGGGGACCAGGGGTTTGAATCTGGGTCCTTGCACACTGTAATGTTGCTTAACCAAGTGTGCCACCACCTGGTCCCCACACTGTTTCTTTAACAAATCTTTTCATCAAACCCACTGTCAGAGTTTGTGCACAAGATTTGTGATTCAGAATAGGAATCTACAGAGTTCATTTGAGGGGGGGGGGGCCTTCTGAAACCTGCTTCTCTACTCGCTACCCTTGTGGATTCAGGTGGAACAATGAATGAAATTTCTCTCCCCCTTTCTCTTTCTGCCTTTCCCTCCCTCTTTTTATCAAATAAAGAAAAAAAAAATGACTCAAGTAGGCTGCTCAGTGGTGGTATCACATGTGATTTGCCCGAGTTTGTTCTTGGTGCCACATAAAAATTAATCTTAAAAAAAGAAAAGGGAAAAAGAGAGACAGGCTGGGAGTATTGATTTATCAAAGTCCACATTTAGTAGGGAAGCAATTACAGAAGCCAGATCTTCCACTTTCTACATCCCACAAGGACCTTGGGTCCATACTCCCAGAGGGATAAAGAATAGAGCTATTAGGGAGGGGATCAGATACAGAGTTCTGGTGGTGGGAATTATGTAGAGTTGTACCCCTCTTATCCTATGGCTTTGTTAATGTCTCCTTTTTTAAATAAAAAAATTAAAAAGAAAAAAAGAGTCTCCTTTAGATTCTCTTCTGTTCTTACTGATTCCTTGGTTTCAGCCTCCTGGTTCCCATGACTTGTGAAAGAATAAATTTTGACTGTCTTAAAAATCACTAAATTTGAGGTGACTTGTTACAACAGCATCAGGAGAGTAATATGCTCAGCAGCATATTAGCTGCAGTCTGTAACAGAACTCAAGGGTATTTATAAGAATGTAGAAATATTTAACACCTAACAAGATAAAATGCATAGTGTTTAGCATCCACCCCCAAACTACCAGGCACAAAAGAAAGCTAGAGATTAAACACCAGGGATCTGGGCAGTGACATACCTGGTTTAGCTCACATGTTACCAGTGTTCAAGGACCTGGGTTCAAGCCTTCACTTCCCACCTGCAAGGGGGATGCTTCTTGAGTGGTGAAGCAAATCTTTAGGTCTCTCTATCTCTCTCCCTCTCTTCTCTCAATTTATCTCTGTCCTATCACATAGTGAGAAAAAAATAGAATAAGAAAAGAAAAGGCGTGGTCTGGGAGATGGTGCAGTGGATAGGGCATCATACTCTCAAGCATGAGGTCCTGAGTTCAGTCCCCAGTAGCACATGTACCAGAGTGATATCTGGTTCTTTCTCTCTCTCCTCCGATCTTTCTCATTAACAAGTAAATAAAATATTAAAAGAAAGAAAGAGAGAAAATGGCCACCAGCAACAATGGATTTGTAGTTCCTGCACCAAGATAAGACAAAGGATATAATTAGTACACACTTTTTCTTTTGTAGATCAGGATCTGGATGCTGCTGTGGAAACAGCTAAGATCTATGTTACCCACTTCTTCTTCTTCTAGCGTTTGCCCTTCTTCCGTAGCCAGTCAACAGGTCAGGTTGAAAGCTGTCAGGAGCTGCTTGTTGCTGGCTTTGAAAGTGACTGGGATCCATGTGGATTCAGTCGGCTAGGAAGGATCGTCAGTTTCCCCAATGAATGGGTACTCACAGGATGCACCACGAGAAGGTCGATCCAATGCATCCCACTGATAGAAAAGAGAAAGTTGGCAGGCAGCTAGCAGCACCAGTCAGTCATCAGAATAAAAAGAAGAAAACTTGTCTCACCAGTGGTATTAAGGTTTTATAGCTGCAAACAACTGAAACAGATGTGGTTGGTTTAAGCAGAAAATAAAGCACTTAATAAAAGTGGTAGTGTGTATTTCACAGGTTTCGGGATCAGGCTTAGGAATCCAGCAGGAATAACTGAGGCCAGGCAACAGCTTCCAGGATCACAGGCCAAAGTCTTGCTCCAGACCCCCATCTTGCATGATAACTCTGGATGACACAGCTCACTCGCTGGAGTCACTGGTCACTTGGGAAGCTGCTGCCTCTCTGCCACTGTTGCCACTAGGAAGTCTGCTTTTGTTGGCACTGTTGCTGCTCACCAACAGCAAGACTCCTTCCCATCTCTGTTGCCTTAGACTTCCAGCTATATGCAGGAATGACAGCATCTGAATGACAGAGTCTGAACCTCAGTTTAAGGGAGTCTGGGAGAGCAAGTGTTCAGCCTCTGCAAGAGGAAGCAAGTTCTTTCATATCAAGATGTGCTGGGAATACATTGACTGTAAGCAAAAGGAATTATGGGCTATGCACATAATTAGCATAGGGCTGACTTCATGACCTATAAGGATGTAAAGTCACAAGGGACTGTGGGAATGGTAGGTTATTTAAACACGCATCAGACAGAAGTTCAGCCCTTTTTGCCTTTCACCTTTCACCCTCTTCAAATGTTGCCATTCCTGTCTGATCTTCTCTTGGGATCTGTGAGATGTCGGGTCTCCCAGGACCCACATGTTTTGTAGGTGAATGCTGGTGAACTAAAATGAAGGGTTCATGGCTCCTGCCACCTGTCTAGCTAGCCTTTTCTCTCCTGAATATTTTTCCATCCTGGTCATTATGTGTCTAATAAATCTGCTGTGTTTTGATAAACCTCAAATAAAAGCCCACAGAAGTTTTTATTTATTTTTTACTATAAAGATGGAGAGAAAGGGCTTATGAATTGATCTAGGGATAGACTGCATGTCTTGCATGTGTGAGGCCCTGGATTTTATTCTTAATTAAAAATAGATGTACAGAGACTTAGTGGAGGCTACCCTGTTCACACATTGTCATGCACAAGGGCACGGGTTCAAGATAAGTCTTCACCTGCAGGGGGAATGCTTCAAGAATGGTGGAACAGTGCTCCAGGTGTCTCTCTTTCTCTCTGTCTTTCACCTGTGCCCCCTTCTTTGTTCACTCTGTCATGTAGCCTCTATTAAAAAAATGAAGAAGGGGAGTCCGGTGGTGGTGCAGTGGATTAAGCACACGTGGTGCAAAGCGCAAGGACCGGACTGTGGAAGGATCCCGGTTTGAGCCCCCAGCTCCCCACCTGCAGGGGAGTCGCTTCACAGGCGGTGAAGCAGGTCTGCAGGTGTCTATCTTTCTCTCCCCCTCTCTGTCTTCCCCTTCTCTCTCCATTTCTCTCTGTCCTATCCAATAAAGACATCAGTAACAACAACAATAAGATCTATAACAATAAAACAACAAGGGAAACAAAAGGAAATAAATAAATAAATATTTTTAAAAAAAACAGAGAAGAAGAAGAAATGCTACCAGAAACAATGGAGTTGCAGTGCAGGCCCTGAGTCCCAATAACTCTCATTGTTATCGCAATAACTCTCATTGCGATACCAATAAGCAAATAAATAAATATGTAAATAAAGAAAGTATGTACAATAAATCTCAAAACAGGAAAAGGGCATATAAACTTAATAAAAAGGGTACAGAAACTTAATAATAGATTGTATAATGGTTATGAAAAGAAACTTTCAAGCTGAGGCTCCAAAATCCTAGGCTCAGTTCCCTTCACTACCATAAGACAAAGTTGAGCAATACTCTGGTAAAAAAAAAAAGAAAGAAAGAAAGAAAGAAAGAAAGAGAAAGAAAAAGAAAGAGAGAAAGAAAGTCAGTTAATAATAATATAACACAAAGATTTGTCCCATGAGTTCAAATATTACCAAACTAAGTGAGGTTTTAACCCCAAAGACCCATCTGCAGGATCCAGCTTTGTCACCCATCAAAACTCATCACTGAGAGTCCAGGATGTGGCACATCTAGCAGAGAACACACATTGTTACCAGGCTTAGGGATCCGGATGCAAGCCTCCAGTTCCTACCTGCAGGGAGAAAGCTTCATAAGTGGTGAAGCACAGCTGCCAATGCCTCTCTTTCTCTCTCCCTCTCTGTCTCACCTCTCAATTTCTCTCTGTTCTAGCAAATAAAAGAAAAGGGAAAAGAAAGAGGAGAGGTAAATGCAACTTCCAGGAGTGGTAGATTTATTATGCAGGCATCAAGATTCAATAGAAACAGAAAACAATAAAATAAAATTTAAAAGAAAATTATCACTGTTTTTATTCCCAGTGAGTACATTTTAGACAGGTTTGCAATTTTTAAGTGGTTCTTAGGAAGTAGTCTTTTAGGCCAATGTTAATAACTTCCTATTTGGTGTAATTTTCTTTAGGGACATCATATTGGCTATCCATCTTTGTATCCAGGATAGTGTAAATAAACTCTAAAAGGGGAATAGTAGGTAGTTAAAAGGACTGTTCTTTTCTTTGTTCTGGGTTACTTAGTGTAGAGAGTAACTTTGACCTTGTCTTGATCCTGACCAAGATGCTTCCTGGATTAATTAAGTCTTTAATCTGTGATAACTCTTAAATTGTTAGTTGCCGGGAGTTGGGCGGTAGCGCAGCGGGTTAAGCGCACATGGCGCAAAGCGCAAGGACCGGCATAAGGATCCTGGTTCAAGCCCCTAGCTCCCCACCTGCAGGGGAGTCGCTTCACAGTTGGTGAAGCAGGTCTGCAGGTGTCTATCTTTCTCTCCCCCTCTCTGTCTTCTCCATCCTCTCTCCATTTCTCTCTGTCCTATCCAACAACGACAACAACAATAATAACCTCAACAATAAAACAACAAGGGCAACAAAAGGGAATAAATAAATAAATATTTTAAAAAGAATACATTTTAAAAAATTGTTAGTTGCCTATTCCTTGAGGAAAGGAAATATTAGATCAGGGAATACCTGACCAAAAGGACCAGTATTTTGGACAGATGCATTAGCATGGTTTAAGAACAACTTGGGGCATACCACCATGCACAAGAATCCAGGTTTGAGCCCCGTTCCCCACTTTCAGGAAGGAAGCTTCATGAGCGGTGAGGCAGGTCTGCAAGTGTTTTTCTTTCTCCCTCTCTATCTCCCCTTCCCTCTCAATTTCTCTCTGTCCTGTTAAGTAAAAGTGAAACAGGAAAAAAAGAGAGAAAGAAAGGAAGGAAGGAAGGAAGGAAGGAAGAGAGAGAGAGAGAGAGAGAGAGAGAGAGAAAGAAAGAAAGAAAGAAAGAAAGAAAGAAAGAAAGAAAGGGCGGGCCATAATGGATTCATAGTGCTGGCATTCAGCCCCAGCAATAATCCTAGTGGCAATAAAAAAATAAACAAATAAATAAACTGAAAGACCTCTGCATTGTTGCTATATATTTTTAAAGATTGTATTTATTTATTCATGAGAAATGATAGGGGAGAGAGAGAGAGAGAGAACCAGACATCACTCTGGTACATGTGCTGCTGGGGACTGAATTCAGGACATACGCTTGAGAGTCCAATGCCCTATCCAGTGTGCCACCTCCTGTACCACTGTTGCTATATTTTTATCTTTTCTCTTTTTTAATAATTCACATTGATATCAAAATAATAGAAGGGCTAGGGGTATAAATGGACGTGTCAATGTCCATGTCCAGTGGAGAAGCCAGAACTCTCACTTTCTGCACTCAAGAAAAAATGTTGGTCCATACTCCTAGAGGGGTAAGTGATAGGGGAAATAAACCAGAAGTTAACTAGTACCTCTATTCCACCAGGAGCTGAAGTGTCTGTCACCAGGAATCTGTGTGTGTGTGTGTGTGTGTGTGTGTGTGTGTGTGTGTATGATTGTGTGTGTGTGCCATCATTGAAGGGGGGGGAATCTGGAAAATACCAGAGGAAGTCAGGCACAGTTTCTCTTATATAAGAGGTTAGAGAAACAAGGTACGATGTTTGAAAATAATAATAGGTGTAGTTATGACTTAGAAAGGAAGTGGAGGAAGCTCCAGTGGTGCAGTCGGTTAACACTCAGTACTTATACAGAAAGGAAGTGAAGGCAGCACTATAGAAAAAAAAAATGTGAGGGGGCAGTCAGTGGTATACCTGCTTAAGTACACATATTACTAAGCTCAAGGATCCAGGTTCAAGCTCCCGGCTCGTCACTTGTAGGGGGGACTCTTCACAAGTGATAAACAGGTTTCTGGTGTCTATCTTTCTCTCTACCTCTCTACCTCCCTTACTTTCTCAATTTCTCTCTGTCCTATCCAATAAAATGAAAAAAAATGATCTCCAGGAGCAGTGGGTTCATGCTGGTAACACCAAGACCCAGTGTTAAGCCTGGAGGAAGAAGAGAGAAGAGAAGAGAAGAGGAGAGGAGAGGAGAGGAGAGGAGAGGAGAGGAGAGGAGAGGAGAGGAGAGGAGAGGAGAGGAGAGGAGAGGAGAGGAGAGGAGAGGAGAGGAGAGAAAAAAAGAAAAAATGGGCCAAAGATAGACAAATAGACAGATAGACAAATAGATAGTGATATAAAGTCAACCCATATCTGTGACCTTGGGAGAACTGCTATAGTTTCCAATGAAGGATATAGGGACACAAAACTCTGGTGGTGGGAACAGTGTGTAGTTATACCCCTATTATAATCTTTTAAATTAATATTAAATCACTAATAAAAATAAATGAGTAGTAAAACCAATAGAAGTATAAAACCAAGTGTCACGTTAATGTGCTAAAAAGTGATGAGACATCAGTTTGCAATAAGTTTATTTCCTATCTCATCAGTAAAGAGAAGAATCCAGACTAATGTAATTTAAATACATGAAACAAAGCCAGCTAACGGCAGCCAATGGACTCATCAATGAACGAAAAATGAAGTTAAGCTGGCAACTGGTCCATTCTTTTCTCTCTATGGCAAAAATGGCCTTATATCTATTTTTTTATGTGGTAAAACTACTTGGGGAAAATACTTCCTGACACATTCAAAGAAATACTACTTACTTATTTTTCTATGTAAGAGTAAAGTGAGGGACAGAGAAGTCATAGAAGTTGCTCAATGTCACACAGTTCAAAAATTGCACAGCCAGAATTCAAGGCCATTGAGGCAGCTTTGAAGTATGTTTAAGTATCCTGACCTGGGACCTCTAGTGCAAATTTCACTTCCAAATTCTTTAGATGAAGCCACTCATACTTTGTACTTAACAAAACTGTTTAAAATATCAAATAAGACTTCATCTGCTACTTGTGGTTCAAGTAGAGATGTGGTGAGAGAAGGAATAATTTAAAAAAAAAAATTTTTTTTTTATTTAAGAAAGGATTAATTAACAAAACCATAGGGTAGGAGGGGTACAACTCCACACAATTCCCACCGCCCATTATTCCTTCTTCTGGAGATTGGGCGGTGAGAAGGAATAATTTTAAGAGGAACCATGAGTGATACTTAAGGAAGATGGAAGGTCATCTGTTTCTTTTTGGAAGCTAAGTCAGCAACATTTCTAAGAGTGAGGCAAGCTCTTGGTGAGTGAGAATGAAGGTTCAACGTCTTTGCTAGTGGAGATATCTGAATGAAGGGTCTGACAGGGTGGTTATGCACGTGGAGAACAAGATCAGTGAATTCTAAGCCTCAAAGACTTTTCACTGCAGAGATGGATTCACAACTCATCATTTTTGCAATAGAAATAGTCACAGACCTGAAGTTCTAAGATTGTTGCTGCTCCTTCTTCTATGGGATCCAATAGATTCCTTTCCTTTTTTTTTTTTTTTTTCCAGAGCATTGCTCAGCTCTGGCTTATGGTGATACTAGGGATTGAACCTAGGACTTCAGAGCTTTAGTCATGAAAGTTTTTGCATAACCATTATGCCATCTCCCTGGCCTTCCACTAGTTTTCGGTCTGGTGTGCCTGCTTCTCTCAGAGCAAATGCCAGAACCCAAACCAGAATTTAAATCCTTTCCTGAGATTCTCACCCTGTTTCTTTTCTCCCTTTCCCTTTTTATAGCATCCATAGTTTCAGGCTCTAAATATAAATCAGTCAGAAACATCAAAGAATAAGTACACAGAAATAAAAGAGAACACCCAGCAATCCTTGAGTTTTTCCCAACCAGTCCTTGTACAGGAAAGAAAATCTGAAAAGCATCTGCCAAATTCATCCTTTGATGAGTCTCTCTTCTCAGTTCTTTCACCATCAAAAGGGAGGCAGGTCCTATCTGTAGAAATGAATTTTACACGTAGTAATACAAGCACCAAGCTGTAACTCAAGTTTCTTCAGAAACCTAGACTCAAAGCATTTAGACTGCTAACAGATTATATCTCAAAAATGACTTCTATCTATTCAGCATCAGGGCCTTTTGAAGAAACACAGAAACTCGCAAAGTGGCTTAGTCTAGCTATAAATTGAGGGGCTGGGGTATTCATCTTTTAAAATGAATAAAGGTTAAAACATTTGCTAGCTAATATCAAAATTTGAAACAATGCAAGGCATTCAAAATATCAATATAGAAGATTATTTTGGGATTAAAGTAGACCTTGGGCTTTCATGATTCATAAGATTTTGCCTGTCAGACAGGTTGACATTTGGTAGGAAAGAGGGAGCTGAAAATTGCCTGAACCCAAAGGAAACCTGCTCTCAGTCAGACCCCACTTGCCTGTTCCATGAAATTCTATCTCACAGCTCATCCACTGTCACCTCCGGAATCTGGTTCACTTCCTTTACTTCTATATTTTAAAGGTTGTTAACCATCATATTCCTCATATTCCTACTTTATTGATATAGATTTATATATATATATATATATATGGGGTGAAAAACAGAGAGGGTGGGAGAAGAAGAAACACCGCAGCATCCCTCTTTCGCTTATGAAGTTTCCTCTTGGCGTCATGCTCTCTTGTGGTGCTAGGGGTTCAAATCCAGGTGCTCACACATGGTCTTGGGTGCATTCTATAGGGAAAGCTACCTCCCACTCCTTACTGAATCACTTTATTATTTATGTATTTATTTATCTCCAGAGTTATCACTGGGGCTTGGTGCCTGCACTACAAATCCAGTCTCTTGTGGCTATTTTTTCCATTTTTAAAATATTATTATTGGATAGGACAGAAAGAAATTGAGAGGGGAGAGGAAGATAGAGAAGGAGAGAGAAAAATAGAAGCCCGCATACCTGCTTCACCACTTGTGAAATGTCGCCCCCTGAAGGTGGGCACCAGGGGCTTGAGCCAGAATCCTTGGCAGAGATCCCTGCACTTTGTACTATGTGACTTAACTTGGTGCACCACCATCTGACCCGCCAAATCACTTTATATGAGTGTTTCCCTTCCCATAAGCATCTCTGCACTATGAAATCGTTACTTCCTTTGGCTTCTCTGAGAATATAGGTTTCCTATTCTCTTCTTTATTCTCTGGCTCCTCTACTTCCTCTTCTTTTCCAGTTTCAAATATGTTTGCCATAAGAATCTGCCTTTGACCATTTTTAATCCCTGCTTCTATGTGTACTCTTAGGAGACCTGTTTAAGACTCTTGGCTTTACTTTTCCTTTCTTGATGACTAACTTGTGAAACTTCCTCTCTGACAATTCCCTTGACTCTTACTAAGTCCTCACTAGAAGTTTTCACCCAAATGTCTCACCAGTAAGTATGCTTATTTTGTTTTTAATCAATGTTTTGAGAGAATATTGATTTGCAATGTTGTTACTGCCACAGTGTTCCATTTTCACATCTTCCCAAGATGAATGTCAACATAACTCACTCTCCACCAAACTGCCAGCATAGCACACTGGACCTCCAAGTCCCCTCCTTTCCCTGGCCTGCTCTGAATGTCCAATTCTGCTACAGTAAGCCCTAGTCAACTAAAGTTTCAGCCTGTATTTTACCCTTGCTGTGCTTCATAGGCTCCACCTATGAATAAGATTATCTGGTTGTCATGCTTTTCACTTGTTTCCCTTAACACAAGTCTGTATAGTTCTAGCCATAGTTCTAACCAAAAAGGAATATTGTCTCACTTCTTTATATATATATATCACAATTTTTTAATCCTCTGTCATTGGACAACTAGATTGTTAATCTTAGTGGGTTCAAATATAAAGCCACATTTTTCCTCCTGAATATTTATTTTTTTCCACTATCTATTAATCAGTATCTTTCTTTTTATTTTTTATTGATTTAATAATGATTGACAAGACTATAGGATAAAAGGGGTATAGTTCTACACAATTCCCACCACCAGAGTTCCATATCCCATCCCCATCCAGTAGAAGCTTTCCTATTCTTTATCTTCTGGGAGTATGGACCCAGGATCAATCAATATCTTTCAAATTATACCTGTTCAAAACATTCAGACTATCACGTTAGAAGAAGATGTCAGGTGAGCAGGGGTGGGGAAGATCTGAACCCTGTGGCAAAGGAAAAATCTGTAATGTTGATATCTTTGTTTATTAACTTTGATGTTCTGTTAACAAATTTACATTAAGTTTAATTTTAAATATTGCATAAAGCATAAAAATCAAAAGCACTCATTGATTTTTTTTGTATCTTTTTTGTCTCATATGTGATGATCCTACCATTGTGTAAGTTTTGTTGACAATATATATTTGCATTTTTCCTTTCCTTCCCACTGAGAGTTTAAGAATGACTTTTCTCATTGTTTGATGCCATAATAAAAATAATCAGGCTTGATCCAGGCAGGAATGTCCTTTCTTTAAATCAAGGACTGTATTTTGTACAACTTTAATCTTAAAATGCATGACATGATGCCAATGTAACATATAAGGTACAACTACATGAAATTTATGATATAATTTATATTCCATCACAGACACTTAGTATATTATTAAATATCATATAGAACATGTTTATAAAATCATACACACTAACAAATTATTATATTAATACTTCATTCTTCCAATATTCCACAGTGACCTTACCAAAGACTTACAGAGGCAATGCTGATTTATTACATGGGAAAATTAATTACCTTGAAGATGAAAACCATGAAGAAATATTCATAAAGTGGAAACACGTCTGTTTCTTTTGATCATTTGTAAGTAATCATCAAATCAGTGTTTCCTTCAAATTCATTATTTCTTAAAATCTTGTTGAAGCAGGGGCAGAACTCTAGAGCACTTCAGTAAGCGTACACATTACCATGCCTGAGGACCTGGGTTTGAACCCTCATTCACTAACTGCAAAAGGGACACTGTACAAGTGGTCTTCTCTTTCCCTCTCTACCTTCCTCTCCTCTCTCAATTTCTGTCTGTCCTATATAATTAAAAAAAAAAAAAAGTAAAATTAAAAAGGCTGCCGGGAGTAGTGGACCCTGTGTGTAGGCACTGAGTCCCAGCAATAACTACAGTGGCAATAAGTGAATAGATAAATAAATCCTGTTGAAGTCGATTTTTATTGCTTTTCAGAATTCAAGAAGAGACTTCTCTATTTTATTTTCCAAGAGTGAAACATTTATTCCACCCAGACATTTTGTATAAAGCCAACCAGCTGGATGTATAGAAAACATCTGAAAGATTTCTTTATTTGAAAGATAGTGTTTTCAGTTTTCATTAAGCTGTTTGGTGTCAAGTAGATGCCTCACAACTGTATCCCTTTGAAGCGCCTGAGTTCTTATCACATCACATGATTCAGAATGTAGACCCATGAGTCTGTGTAGAGGGTTCTTGATAGATAAACTTACTGAACATTAACAAACGCCATTCGGTGTATTTGAATAGCTGGGTTTGGATGGGTGAAATATTGAAATAACCTTGGAACTTAAACTTGGGTGGTAATACCATATATGTATATAATCTGGTGAGTGTGTGTGTCTATTATATAGCATGCTTATTTGGATAATAGTCAAACAATCCTAAAGGAATGGTATTTCTCTTCATACATCTCTCTCTCTCTCTCTCTCTCTCTCTCTCTCTCTCTGTGTGTGTGTGTGTGTAGCTCTAGGTTGAACTCTATGCTTTAGCAGAAATAAATATATACATTTTTCCAAGCACTAGGGGGTCTCTAGTGTTGCCTGAACTTGATTAACATTTAAGAAATGTTACATTAAGAAACCGTATTGAATTTTGGCCCATACTCCCAGAGAGGGATAAAGAATAGGGAAGCTTCCAATAGAAGGAATGGAACATGGAACTCTGATGTTGGGAACTGTGCGGAATTGTACCCTTTTTATCTTACAATCTTGTTAATCATTATTAAATGACTAATAAAAATTTTTTAAAAGAAACTTTGTCTTTTTAAAAAAAAAAAAAGATTAATTCACTTATTTTCATAGTAAGTCACAGAAACCAGAGCTCTGCTCAGTGCTGGCATGTAGTGGTTCCTGGGATTGTACAGCAAACTTCTGGAACCTCGGTGATGAAAGCCTGGTATTACCTCTTCGATATCTTTTGCTATGGGTATTGACAGGTCGATCTATACCTCCAGCCTGTTTCTATCATTCTCTAATGGGGTATGTCTCTGGGGGAGGTGGGGTTCCAGGACACATTGGTGGGGTTCCAAGGAAGTCAGGTTGGTGTCATGGTAGCATCTGCAACTTGGTGGCTGAAAAGCATTAAGATAGAGAGCAGAACAAATTATTTAATAATCATGAACGTAAAGGTAAGAGTATAGCAGATGAAATTTTGGGTCTTTGCATTGGAATCTAGGAAATCTATTTTAGGTTTGGGGTCTCGGGCATGAGAGTCTCTTTGCATAATTATTATGCTATCTGCCCCGCTTCCACTTATCATTACTGCCTTTTCTAATATGGCCTCAGATCCATTTGATGAGGGTATATTTTTAGAAATTCTTAAATCTTAGAGGTCTAGGCCTATCATGTCTGTTTGGGAATCTTAGGACTCCCTGAATAGAGTCCCAGCTGATGAGGTGGCCTGATAGTGACTAAAGAGTCATCGTTAAAGTATGCCAGTCTCTTGTCCTTATTCAGCTTTTGCAGTCCTTGCTTTGAGAAAGTTAGCTTTGGAGTGAGTGAAGGAAGTATAATAAAAAGCAGGGGAGAAGGGTATCTAAGTCTAAGTAGACATTATTTCATTATGAACTTTATACTGACTCACTGCAGACTATTGTGTAGTTTTACTTTCAGGTATATATTTTGCCCTAATTTATGGATACATGTGAACATATGCCTATCTCATGGGGCCTGGTCTATGTCTAGGTTTTGGGACTTTGTTAGGAAGTGAACCATCTGGAATGGAATTAGATAATCCTATGAAAGGAAAGGTCTCATTCCATTCGAGTAATGAGGCTGAAGGGTTGACATTTCACGTTTGACGTTTCTAGACATAGTCAGAAGTGAAGCACGCTGAGGTGGTACTTGTTGCATTATCTGCACTATTCCATCCTTTAGGTTCTGATTAAGTCAACAATTTCTTTGGCTTTATATGTTAACTTTCTTTTCAGCCACCAGGTTCCAGATGCTAGCGTGATGCCAAACAGACTTCCCTGGACAGACAATCCCACCAATGTGTTCTGGAGCTCCATTTCCTTAGAACCCTGTCCCACTAGGGAAAGAGAGAGCCAGGTTAGGAGTATGGATTGGACCTGTCAATGCCCTTGTTCGGTGGGGAAGCAATTATAGGAGCCAGACCTTCCACCTTCTGCACCCCATGGTGACCTTGGGTCCATACTCCCAGAGGGATAAAGAATAGGAAAGTTATCAAGTAGGGGATGGGATACAGAGTCTGGTGGTAGCAATTGTGTGGAGTTGTACCCCTCTTATCCTATGTTTTTTGTCATTGTTTCCTTTTTACAAATAAAAATAAAAGTGAAAAAAAATCATTAAATTTTTTTGCTAACCTCACATCATGACTTCCCTTCCAAATTTTCCAATTATTTTTCTAGGGCTACAGGCTAAGATGTTGCTTTTGTTTATTCTTTTCATCCACTAATTTTTATCCACACATGCCTAGTCTACTGTTACAGTTTATTCATTGAGTTTTTGATTCAATAATAATGTGTCCTCTCTAGACCTTTTGGCTTTTTAAAAAAATCTGTGGTTTATTTATTTATTTATTTTTGCTATGGCATTCTGTATCTTTCTTGTCACTTTCAATCCTTTTGAAATGTTTTTAGTCATTCTAAATATACTAGTTTTGTGTTCTCTTTCAGATTGTTCTAGTAGTTTAATTCCTTTGGAAGTGGGACAGTGAAGTCTGTGTTCAGTAATTTTTTTTTCTTTATTGGGGGATAATTGTCTTACAGTCTACAGTAAATACAATAATTTGTAAATGTATAACATTTCTCAGTTTTCCACACAACAATACAACCCCCATTAGGTCCTCTGTCATCCTTTTCCAGGGCCTGTACTCTCTCCCTCACCCAGCCCAGAGTCTTTTACTTTGGAGCAATACACCAACTCCAATTCAGATTCTACTTGTGTTTTCTCTTCTGATCTTGTTTTTCAACTTCTGCCTGAGGATGAAATCATCCCATATTCATTCTGTTTCTGACTTATTTCACTTAACATGAAATTTAATTGTTCAGTAATTTCTATTGATTTTTACCCCAATGGATAATTCTCATATTGTGATTTCTTTTATGGTGAGTTCACCCCATGTGGGCCTTGCTTCTTTTTTTTTGTGAAATTGCCTGTATTCTGGATTACAGAATGTCCCTCTAGACAGCTTCTGCAATTGCTTCTGCCAGGCACTCCCAAGATATTACTAGACAGGGACCAGTTTTTACATTAATTTCTTGGCTTAGAAGTTTCTGGATTACTTCAATAGGGCAATGTTCAAAACCAAATTTATGCATGATCATGTCCAGGCTTTCAGGAAACTTTCCTACACACACACACACACACACACACACACACACACACCACAGAAAGACAGATAAATGGATGAGTCTTCTTATTGTGCTGGTTGGGGAATTTTTCTTTTGGATAATATTCTAACTGATGGTTGAAGCCTAAAAGAAGGCCTTTGGCTTCCTGTGGAGGTATCATTTCCATTCCAAATTTTTCTGCAGGTTCAAGGTCTTACTTCCTATAGCTATTAAAACCACAGTTCCAAAGGTTTTAAAGATCTTTAACTCAATCAAGTTCTGAGAACAAATTATTTACCCATTCACATTTTTTAATTGCATTTTATCCCTTCTCTAGCTGTTACTTCCTTTTCTCTTCTGCAATCATAATTTTGCTTTTAAATATTTTTATTCAATTTATCCTGTAATCTCAGATATATTTGAAGGAGAGTTTGCTTAGCATAATATCAGAATTAAGTTTTTTGTTCTGCTTTGTTTTCTTCCCTTTACTCTTATAACTAGGACCTCCTGACTTAAAACTAAGACAGATTAAGTAAGTTTCTAATGTGCTTTTCCCTGAGTTATCTAAGATATCATCTCTGAGACACATTTTTCTAAATCACCACCACATTGACCATGTGATTCCTGGATTAATAATTGTTAGTGGTCACACATGACCTGTAGAATGACTTCTAAATCTCTTCATTTAAGATTATCTGTAATATAGCCTACAATTCAGCACGTGCTGGGTTTGATACACAGCATTTTATTAGTTTCAGGTATCAGCATAATGACTTGATATTTGTGTACAGTATGAAATGATTACCACAGCAGGTCTATTTTTCATCTACTCTTCATAAATTTTCAATTTTACAATACAGTCTTATTAACTATGGTGTCTCTTTTGTACACTACATTCCATATATATATATATATATATATATATGATATGCCATCAAGGTTATCACTGGAGTTCAGTGCTTGTAGCACTTCTCCACCATTCCAGTGACCATTTTTCATAGAAGGTAAGAGACAGAGAGAGAGATTGGGAGAGAAAAAGGCAGAGAGAAGGAGAGACACATGCAGCATTGCTCTACTACTCAGTAAGCTTCCTCCCTGCAGGTGGAGACTGAGGGCTTAAACCTGGGTCCTTGCTCATGGCAATGTGTGCACCCTACCGGGTGAGCTTAATGTATTGTATCATATGTATGGCTGCCATGTGGATCCCAAACTACTGGCCAAGTGCTTTTATATAATTTAGCATTAGTTTTATTTGTCCTTACATTGCCCCTAATCTCGGTTCATGTCTAGACAGCAACAAGCACTCAGTGTCCACTTCTTAAGTTTAATTAGGGAGGAGACACTAGATATTAGATGTCAAGTCACAGAAGAAGGGCTTTAACTTTAATGGTTACGGAGTCTTGTCAACATTCTATTATAAAATAAGATAAAAACCTATGCAAAGTTCAATTCGTAGGTTATGACACAAATGCTTACAAATGGTAGCCTGTACTTTTCATAATGACTTACATTTTTCAAAGTATTTTTATAATCGTGGCTCATTTGATCTTACAACAACCTGTAAGTTATGTAGAGCAAATGTAGGAATAAAGAAGCAAATCTAAAAGGGTTATTCACTGATCCACTTAACAACTGAACAAATATTAATTGCATCAACTAAGCACTAGCACTGGGCTTGGACTCAGAATACAGTAAGGAGTGACAGAAGCTCATTAAAGAGGCAAATGTACTCAATGAAAACAGGACTCATGAATTTCTATGTTTCTACCACTTATCCAACTCTTTACTTAGCAAGAAGTCTTAAAAGTAGGGCCAAGCATTTAGAATTCCTGATTTGTCTCCACTTTTTGGCCTCAAAAACACTCTAGTTCCATCTAAATTATGCTTGCTGTTTATTCTAGAGCTAGTTGAACTGGTTATTCAGTGTAATCATTCCCGTTTCACTGGCATAAGTTATACCTCATTTAGACTCCCTTGCAGATAGAGGTGACTGAATTCTAGTCAGTAAAGTCTGCAGAGATGATGTGTGATACTTCCAGACCTGGAACACTACTAATAGTTTCTCTTTTCTCTCCTTTAGCACCTGAATGCAGAGAATTCCAAGGACCAAGAAGAGGCAAATGCCGTAAGTTGGAAGAAGCAAAATGGGAGGTGACTGTGAACCAGAAATATAGGAAAATTTCATGAACTTCATGTGAATGAGAAGTACTCCTATTTGTTTAGGTCTCTCAGACTTGGAAGACTCTTTTCTTGCCATCTTTTTCAGGAAGAAAGACAGAGACAGAGAGAAAGATGCCACAGAACCAAAGTTTCCTTCTATGGTGAAGCCAAGCTCAAACCTGTGTCTTACCCATGACAAAGCAAACACACTGGCCAAATGAGCTATCTTGCCAGCCTTTTTTTTTAGTTCACAGTAGACAGCTTACCCTGACAGGTGTTCTCTTCAAGTTAAATGCTAACAGAGCACAATAAAAGTATTAATAAAATAGTATAAGTTTATTTTTAATTAATCTACCTTAGATTATTTATTGATAACCTGGTTATATACCTGAATAGTCTCAGCAAATTTCAAAAAGATATCAACACTCCAAGAAAATTTAGTACTTAAATATTATTCAACAGTGTCAAAGGTTCCATATCTCTTGATAGCAGCAAGAAATTTGACAGGCTGGAGAGACAGCATAAGAATTAGAAAAAAAGATTTGCATGACTAGATTCTAAGGCTTCAGGTTCAATCCCCAGAACCACTGTAAGCCAGAACTTATCAGTAGTCTGGTATCTCCCACCCCCCCATCTTTATTTAAGTATCTTTCTTTTATTAAAAGAACAAAGGAATTTTTAAGGAGACATTTGAAGAGCAGAGCTTAGATAGCATAATGGTTGTGGGGCAGCCCCCCTGCTCCATGCTCCATTGCTGACTCTATGGCCCAGAATGCCAGGCTAGCGTGAGGGCGTGTCTTCCCGGGTACGTGCTCTCTGGGTTGGAGAGAACTCAACCAGAGCCAACCTGGGCTTCTGCTTACTCAGCGATGGAGAGAGAGACCAGGAATTTGTGGCGGAGCAGGAACGCAATGTGTCTTTATTGATCAGAAACAATGCTTTTATATATTAGAACTGGAAGTGACAAGTCGGAAAAGGAAATGGCTAGGAAAGGGGGTGGAGAAAAGGAAAGAACGGGAAGGTAGAAAGCTTCTGTAGCAACGGTTGCTAGGGTTTTAACTGGTGGGATTAATGTACCCTACAGGCAGGGCGGGTCTCGAGGTAGAAAGAAGACAGATCAGACAAAATAGTCCATAGTGTCAGCAATGGAGGATGGAGCAGGGGGGTGTCACAAGGTATTTTGAATAAAATAGTAAAATTTCCACTCAATAAAACCAAATATAGTTGAACAAACATGTAGCCTGATGATTATGGACACATTTGAGAATGCGAAATATTCTATAACTAAAATATTGGGCTATTCTCATATCTTTGTCTGACTCAACATTTGTGTCCATGTCTTGCTTGAGGATGTTGGTAGGTACACTGGTCAGATGTGTCTATAACACAAGTCTGGAAGGAACAGAAGTAAGATAAAAGATAGCTGATGGAATCAAGATGCAAACTTATCTTGACAGGCCACCATGTTGGGCCAAAACTAACAACATGAAATGTAGTGAGGATGAATGAAAAGTCTTGTGTTTAGGTCCAAAAAGAGGTACACGATAGAGAACATGTAACTTGGCTGCTGCTGAAGCTGAAAGGCCCTAGGGGGGTCTTATCTAACCAAAGATTCCACATCAGCCAACAGTGTAATATGACGGCACAAGCTGAACAGCACTTGGGGAAGCATTGTGTGATGAGCATTTGGCCTATTAAGCTCTGTGTTTTTCAGATGAAATCTGGACTACTCTTTTTTTTTTTCAATTTATAGTGCCTTTATTAGGTTTCATTAAAGATAGCTTTAATAATAGACACCATTTTATACATACCTTTGTACATGAGTGTATACCTTTAATGCAGGCTATTAGAAGATCGAGACTGTGGGCTGAGGAGATGGCATAATGATGATGCAAATGACTTTCATGCCTGAGGGCTCTGAGGTCACAGGTTCAGTCCTCTGTACCACCATAAACCAGAGCTGAACAGTGTCCTGAAAAAAAAATTTTTTAAAGAGAGAAGGAAAGAAAACAAAGAGGAAAGGAAGGAAGAAAAGAAGGAAGTGAAGAAGGAAGGAAGAGAAAGAAAGAGAAGAAAATTGGGATTACTATGTTAAATGGAAAATATATTTTAAAAAATCAGAATATAAGTTAATTTTGTTCAGATTTTTTAATGCCAGGCTTAATGTATAAGATAAGGTGCTAGTTTCCTTGCTTTATTTTTTTTTACATTTTATTAGGAAAAATAATGCTTTATAAGACAGTTGTTAGGTACAATTTCTCATCCTTCCATGACAGTTGCCTGCACCCCAGTCCCTCCACCCACTTCGGTCTCACTATGTACTGGGTTCCCATTCCCTTCTCAGCCCCCTACCTTACCCCCATTACATTTATTTTTTGCCACCAGAGTTATCATTAGGGCTCAGTTTCTGCATGACTTCACCATTACTGGTAGCTAATTTTTAAATAGATAACAAGACACAGATCATGGAAAAGAGACAGAGAGGAGGAACACTCACAGGACTTCTTCACCACTCATGAAGAGTCCACCCTCCCTGCAGCTGAGGACCAGGGGCTTGGAATCCAAGTCCTTGCACAGGGTAAGGTGTGTGCTCTATTGGGTGCATCAACACCCAGACTCCGATCTATACTTTCTAAATTTGGTGTGTCTTGGAAAAGATGCAGACCCAGAGGGTACCCAGAGAAAATGGTGAAGATGGTGAATCAAGACATCTCCTACCTCTTCTCCCATTGCACACAGGAAACCTTCCTACAGACCTTCCAGTTTTGCACTAGTTTATGGCTTTACTAGACTTTAAGTTCCTTTAATGAAGGGCTAGTAGTAGTGGTGGTGGTGATGCTAGTAGTGGTAGTGGTAATAGTAGTAGTAATAGCAGTGCCAACTATGGTTATAGGTAATATTTATTGAATTTTTCTCAGGTGCCAGGCATAGCTCTGGTTGTCTTAACTAGATTGTCTTATTCAAACTTTACACTGGTTCTGTGAAATAGATTCCACTATATGCCTCATTTCTGGATACATTAAGGTAGAGTAGAATTAAACTCCCTAGTTTATGATATAATCAGGGCACAGACGTAGAGAATTTGATTCTGGTACTGGTGTTTTTATGGTTTTTTTTTTCTTGTTTCTTTTTTTCATTGAGGTAACATTGGTTTGCACCACTGGATGTGTTTCAAGAGTGCTTTTTCACACCTCTTGAAAAGTATATTGCCACAATCAAAGTACTGAAATAAAATCCCCCCTAGCCTCCTCCATTGGACCCCCTCCATCTCTGTGTCTCTTGTGCCTTTCCCTTCACGCAATCTGCTTCCCAGTCCTAATCTAGGCTTAGTTTGAGATTGTCCCCTTGCTACTTTTCCACATATGAGTGAGATCATCAGTTGTTCTCTTCCTGACTTATTTTATTTAGCATGAAGCCTTTCAACTCCAGTCATGTTGTAGCAAATGGCAAGATTTCACCTTGCCTCATAGCTAAAACAATATTTCTCCTTCTTTTTTTTAATTGCCATCAGAGTTATTCCTGGAGCTTGGCCCCAGCACTACAAATCCACCACTCCCAGTGGTCATTTTTTTCCCTTTTCTTTTTTCCTTTCTATTTTATTTAATAGGACAGAGAGGAAGAGAGGAGAGAGAGAAACAGAGAGAGAGAAGTCTACAGACTGCCTTCAACACTTGTGAACCTCCTCCACCCCTACAAGTGGAGGCAGGAGGTTTGAACTCACATCTTTGAACATGAAAACATGTGCACTCGAGTGAGTGCTATGACCCAGCCCAGCTTGTTGGTATGCTTCTAAATTCTGCTTATAAGACCTTCTGTTTTGATCATCACATTAGGTTACTTACGATGTGGTCTATTTACATAATCACAGTTTTACCTGGGTCTTGCCCTGCCTGCAGGGTATTAGTTTAATCCCCATTGCTTAGATGGAAGCTTTCTATGTTCTGTCTGTGCTCTTTTTTTGCTCTGCCCCCTCTGCTAGTCATTTCCTTTCCCTTGCTACTTCCAGTGAAGAGATGCATAAAAGGCGATGTATCTGATTAATAAATGAGATACTGCTTCCCAGCTCAGCCATGAGTCCCTGGTCGTCTCTCTACCACCTGTGAAGCTAGCCCAGCCCAGCATATGGCTCCCAGAACAGGGACACACAAGCAGCAGACCTAAGAAGACCAGGTAAGTAAAGCCTCTTAGCAACCCATCCATCATGGCCTGCATTTCTACTTATGAAGAGGTTTCCCAAAGCCTCTACTCTTTCTTCGTAAGACAGTTTCTCTGTCTCCAAAACATTTTGCTCTGGGCCACACTTTGGTTCCCTTTCTGGGAATTTTGGTTCCTTATGACAGTGATCATAGAGCTTGGGAAATGCGTGGAGATGTCCCTTTGGACTTTCTGGAATCCCTCTCCCATGTTTCCTGAGGAGGACTACATTTTGCTCCGGGCCACACTGACCGTGATCGTAGAGCTTGGGAGTTGCACGGAGATTTCCCCTGGGACTTTCTGGACTTCCTCTCCCATGTTTCCCGTGGAGAAGGACTACTCTAACTTGAAGAGCATTCTCCAGTACCCTGGTAGTCCCTAAAAATTGGAGACACGTGGCTAGTTCTACCCTCCTGATTCGATTCTTTCTTCGATGGGAAGATGCTTTTAAAAATGGGTGCTTGCAGCAATCTTGCAGGAACTGTCAAAAGCACCCTAAATGGAATTTTGAGGAGCTTTTTGGACTAGGACGCCCACCGGGGGACTCACAATACAACATAGTGGAATCTAATAATCTGGTTCAAGTTGCATTTCATAAGAAAGTGATTTGAATGACTGAATTTTTGTATGACATTGACTTAAAAAAAAAAAAGCTGGATGCAGCCATGATTTCTAGAGACATCCAGAAACTGTCCAAAAAAATTGTTTTTTTCTCTTTTGATTTTTTACATCTTGGAAACATTTAATCCTGAAAACTGTATGAGTTATGGGCAGGGTAGATAGATAGTGCAATGATTATGCTAAGGATTCTCATGCCTGAGGCTTCTAACCATAGTTCTTCTGTTTACCTTTCCA
Source organism: Erinaceus europaeus (assembly GCF_950295315.1). Taxonomy (NCBI): domain Eukaryota; kingdom Metazoa; phylum Chordata; class Mammalia; order Eulipotyphla; family Erinaceidae; genus Erinaceus; species Erinaceus europaeus. The sequence goes on from NC_080169.1 coordinate 106,597,853, forward strand.
CATTTTATTGAGTTTAAACTGTTTAAACAACCTTAAAATCATACTAGAAAGGACTTCCAATTATAATGGAGTTATCAATTATAGTAAACTTCTAATCTGCTACAAGTTTTGCTTCACAAGTAAGTGAATTACAGCTGTCAAGTCTTCACATGAAAAAGCATCTGCTCAAATGAAATCCCCGGATATCCATTTGGACCCCTGTTCTCTGACATCGCCCACAAAATGGCATGACTACAACGCAACTCCCAAAACCAATGATGTGGCCTCGCACGACCTGAAGAAACTGATTCACAGACTCCAAAGCTCACTCTCTACAGAAAAGCAGAATTACAGTGGTTGACCTTCCACATCGAAGCAGAAATGCAGTATTTCGTCGCCTGGCATTTCATCCGTGGTCATCTGCTTTGGACTGACGCTTCTATTGGACTTACTGGTACACCTCTTGGACACTTTACACAACTTTACAGCAGTTTCCCTTTATGCTGCTGGGTTTCTCAAAGACTGACCGCATCAGTCCATGGACTTTGCAGCCAGAACCTTGGGACTCCATAGGCCACGTCCTCTCGCCTGCAGGCCCTGTCCCCAAAGTCAGGAAACTCCCCCTCCTTACTAGGTCATGTCCACAGAAGCAGGAAATGCCCTTTGAGGCATGAAACGCCCCCAGAGGCAAGAGATGCCTATGGAGGCAGGAAACGCCCTTTGAGGCAATAGATGCCCCCAGAGGCAAGAAATGCCCTTTTGCCTAATAGGCCTTGCCCTTTGAGGCAGGAAACACCCCCTCAGCCCTCCCCTTGGCATCACACTGGTTCTTGCTACTCTCTTACTTGTTCCTCCATGTCTTCTGCCAGTTCTTTTGAAAATGCCTGTACGATATAGGTTTCTGTTCACCCCACACTCCTGATACTATGGCCATTAGTTAAAAAGAAAGGGGGAAATGTTGGTATGCTTCTAAATTCTGCTTATAAGACCTTCTGTTTTGATCATCACATTAGGTTCGCTTGTATTACTTACAATGTGGTCTATTTACATAATCACAGTTTTATCTGGGTCCCGCCCTGCCTGCAGGGTATTAGTTTAATCCCCATTGCTTAGATAGAAGCTTTCTATGTTCTTTTTGTGCTCTTTTTTTGCTCTGCCCCCTCTGCTAGTCATTTACCTTCCCTTGCTACTTCCAGTGAAGAGATGCATAAAAGGCAATGTATCTGATTAATAAATGAGATACTGCTTCCCAGCTCAGCCGTGAGTCCCTGGTCATCTCTCTACCACCCATGAAGCTAGCCCAGCCCAGCACCAGCTGAACAGTGGTCTTTTGTATACATATATACCTATGTCTTTATCCATACACATGACTGGTGTTGTCTGTTTTTTAAACTAAAACACTACTCAGTGCTAGCTTGTGGTGGTTTGAAGGATAGAACTCAGACCTCCAAGACTGAGGCATGAGGAAAGTCTTTTGCATGATCACAATGGTATCTCTCTGATACTCTTAACCCATGTGCTGTCTCATCGAGTTCTGAAATCCCCAAATCTCAAACACTGTATTAAAACCAAAATCCATCCAAATAAATATAGTGCTTTAACTTGGCTTTACTAAACAATTCAGAAAAAGTATAACATCCCACCCAACAAGTAGCAAATCACTTCAAGGAGTTGTACAAAATGGAATGTTTCTCTTGCCAGAAAAAAGAGTGAAACAAGAATCACCCTTCTCTAGGGGAAGGGGGTTCAGTTTTTCTTTTCATACAGATAGATGACCCTACCAGAGTTGATCAGAACATTTCAGATTGATTCATTTAAAATTCCATATTTTGGAAAAGTCTGAAGCTACAATTGAGTGTGGGTAGTAAGTCCTGGTGGATTTGGCATAAATGAATCCACTTTGGATGCTTTAACTTTTTTTATTGTTGTAGTTATTATTGATGTCGTCATTGTTGGATAGGACAGAAAGAAATGGAGAGAGGAGAGGAAGACAGAGAGAGGGAGAGGAAGACACCTGCATACCTGCTTCACCACTTATGGAGCAACTCCCCTGCAGGTGGGGAGCCGGGGGCTCTAACCCGGATCCTACACCAGACCTTGCATTTTGCGTCACCTGCGCTTAACCTGCTGCACTACCACCCAACTCCCTCCTTTAATTTTTTAATAAATTTTTATTTATAAGATGGAAATATTGGCAAGACCATAGGATAAGAAGGGTATAATTTCCACACAATTTCCACCACCAGATCTCCGTATCCCGTCCCCTCTCTTGATATCTTTCCTATTCTTTATCCTTCTGGGAGTATAGACCAGGATAATTATGGGGTACAGAAAGTGGCATGTCTGAATTCTGTAATTGCTTCCCCTGCTGAACATGGGTATCGGCAGGTCGATCCATACTCCCAATCCTTTAACATTTTAAACAATTTAATTCATGTTCAATGACTTTAATTAGAGAGAAGATAGAAATATACAGAAACCAAGTTGTGGATATAATCAGAGAGCAGATAAACTTCCTGTTAACTTTGAACACTTATCTATCACTACTTGCACAGAAAGAAAGGGAAGAATTCATTTGTAATGTTTTGACATACCAGTGTACCGATTCAAGCAGTCACTTGAACAACAATAATCTTATATTTTCAGTTAGTGCTCAGCTATCAAAAGCTTTCTTTATGGACCTCAGTGTCCTTTAAAACTCCCAGTTTCCTTGTAAACTAATCATGACAAATCTAGAATGAGGACACTTGCCCAGTAAAGTTACATTTGCTCATCTATCCCTGTATTTATTCAAGAAACATTCTGTGCTTGTTACAGGTACTAAAGCAAGATGCTAAGAACTTTGTAGAAGAGTAGCTCTTAGCCTATGTGCTATCTGATAAGAGAAAGTACTTATCTTTCTCCACTTCACTGAAAAGTAAATGCAGGTCCTGGAGATTGCATCACACACACACACACACACACACACACACTATATATATATATATATATATATATATATATATATATATATATATATTCATAAATATTTATTTCTTTCATTTTATGATTTATTATGGAAACTAACTCACATTTGTTTTAGTATATAATCTATTAAATACTTGCCATATTTTATTACTATTTAATAAAGTTATGATATTTATATTTAATTTACATATTGTGTATGTGAGTTGTATATGGCTGGAGCCCCACTGCATGTTTTTCCTTCAAATGGTGGAATTAGAATAACCATTTGCTTGCAACATCATTGTCAAACACTGTGGCCTTGTGAGCTGAAAAAAAAAAAGCAGTTTCTGTGATATCTACTTCATAGCTGAGTGGCCAGCTGATGAGCTTTTGGTTCCCAATATGATGTTTTGACCATGACATAGGATACATGAGAATGAAAAAAAAAAAAAATTCAAAGTGACATTCAAGTAAAATAGAGTCATTACTTGATGGTAAAAATAGAAGCAAAGAGTTGTTGAAAAATGAGATCACCCTTGTAGAGGACTTGGAGATCTTTGGGGAAATGTTTTGAGGTGGGGGGAGCATGCCAGGACACCTTCCTTCTGCTGGTTCCAGACATTCCAAGCTCCCAGCCTCCAGCTGTGGAATGTCCTGGAATGTGTCTGAATCAGTGTGGGTAGTAAAGCCTGAGAGCAGGAGGGCTCTGCTAGCAGGGGCTGGTCTGACCTCACCTGGGACCTCTGGTGTGGTTCAGTGGCCTCAGGGGTGGGAGGTGAGCAAACCAGTAGAATATGCAGAACTTGTCACTACAAGCCTCCCTGATTGCTGAGGTTAGCCTGGAGTTGGAAGGAGTGGCTCCTCTGTTTCTTCTTACAAATATCTATAGGTCAGCATTATTTTCAAAGGACTGGCCAAATACCTCTCTCACCTCGGTGTCCACTGAGAGAATTAGTGTGTCACATTACACTAGATCCTTTATTTATTTACTTATTGTTTTTTTTGGGGGGGGGGAGGTTAATGGTTTACAATACAGTTTTTGGTACATGGGTATAATTTCTCATCTCACCAAGACAGATGTCTGCAAAATGTTCTCACCCCCAAATGAGACCTATCATCCTGTAAGTCCAGGACTTATAAGCACCCCTCCCCCCACCACTTTTACTACCCTCCTTCCCCAGAGTCCTTTGCTTTGGTGCAATACACCAAACCAGTTCACAATTTTACTCTGTGGTCTTATTTCTTAAGTTCTTCCCATGAGTGAGATCATCTCATATTCATGTTTTTCCTTCTGACTTATCTCACTTAACATGATTCTTTCACGCTCCAGCCAAGATAAGAGAAGAAGGTGACTGCATCATTTTTAATAGCAGAGTAGTATTCCATTGTGTACATAGACCACAACATCCTTGGCCATTCATCTGTTGTTAGATACCTAGTGTGATTTCAAGTTTGGGCAATTATAATCTGTGTATAACGTAGGTATACACAGATCTCTTTGGATGAGTGTGTTTATTTCCCTAGAGTGTATCCCCAAGAAAGGAACTGCTGGGTCATAGGGTAGGCCATCACACACCCAGATCTTAAACTATATTAAAAATTTATAATAGTCAAAACGTCCTGCTATTGGAACAAAAATAGACACTGTGACCAGTGGAATATAGTTGAGAGTCCATTAATCAGCCACCACACCTATAAACATCTAATTTTTAACAAGTGTGCCCAAAAAATTAAATGGAAAATGGAGAGTCTCTTTAACAAATGAGGTTGGGAAAATTTGGTTAAATTTATCTCAGTAGACACAAAAGTATATTCCAAATGAACAAAGGATTTGATAAACCAGAAACCATCAAATATTTAGAAGAAAACATTGGCAGAACTCTTTGATCTAACTTTTAAGGCATCTAAAATGATTCAAATCCATTTGCAAGAAAGAACAAAACAGAATAAATAAAAACAAAACAAACAAAAAACAGTGGGACCACATTAAATTGAAAAGCTTCTTCATAATAAAAGAAAATACCACTCAAGTTGAAAAACTTCTTACAGGATGGGAGAAAACCTTTTTATGTTATATATCAGAAGAAAAGTTAATAGCCAAAATCTATAATAAGCTCACCAAACTCAGCAACAACAAAAAATAAAAATAACCTCATACAAAAGTGAAAATAGGACAGGAACAGAATATTCATCAAAGAAGAGACCTAAAGAGTCAACAGACATGAAAAAAACATGCTTTAAGTCACTTATTATAATAGAAATGGAAATAAAGACAACAATGAGATATCACTTCACTCCTATGATAACTTTCTATATCAGAGTGGACAGTAACAACAAATGCTGCAGAGGTTGAGGGGGTAAAGAAGCCTTTTTACACTGTTGGTGGAAATTCAAATTGGCCCAGCTATTGTGGATAACAGCCTGGAAAACCCTCAGGAGGCTAGAATTGGACCTACATATTAGAGGCTTCCTGGGAAATTCGTATCTTCTCCTTGAGAAGACCTCTGTTTCCTTTTAGTTATTTGTTTGTTTGCTAATTTAAAAGTAATATTGAGGATCAAATTGGGGATGTTAAGCATATGCTTTATAGCTGAGCCAGCTCTCTACCTAGATTTTTATTCCGTAATTCTAAAAGAAGAGAGAGAGAAACCCAAACACCACTCCACCATCTATGGTATTACACCTGTTTTATTGTTGGTGCTTTTATCCATTTCTAGACTGAATCAAGGATTTCATGTGCCATACTCATTGAGGAACACCCCCAGCCCCATCCTCTTTCTTTTAAAGAAGTATTTATTATATGAGAGAGAGATGAACCAGAGCATCACTCTAAAATGTACAGTAGCAATTGAACCTGGAGTCTCACACAAGCTACTTTACATACTACCTCTAGCTCAATTACCTAGGTCACATTCTCTATTTCTTTAAGGTTAGGACTGAGGAGTGATCATGGAACCCAGACAGTGAAAGGTAGTCTAAGCATCAGTAGCAGAAAAAGAGTGTTTAGTTCCAGAACTCAAGAAATTCTTGGGAACTTACCTATTTACTCCTTTGACTCAGTTTCTCGCAGACACGAAGGCTAGTCCCTATTTTAAAGTTTTAAAGTTCTGTCAATAAGAGATCCTTTTAAAGTCTGTCAATAAGAGATCCTTTCAAGGAGCACTATCATGCGTATGAGGGTAAAAATTTTATTTCTCTTCTGAGGGGATCTTGAGACATCTGCATTTCCCAATCCTACCCAGAAGAAAGCAAGAAGAAAGGAAATCTGCTGGCTAGAGTGCAGTGACTTAGGAATCAATTTCCCATCGGCTCTGGCTTGGTGCTTTGCTGCAGAAGCATCTTTCAGTTGTCAGAGGGCATTTTGTTTCTAGTGAGAGGAGGAGGACACAGGAGAGGAAATAAGAGCACAAGGATGAAAAACAAAGAATTCCTAAAGGTCTGATAAGCTGCTCAGCTATGCACCAAAACATAAATATTTGTCCAAAATAGTTACTCTGAATGCTTCATATTTCTAAATTTGAACCACAGTTGTATAAAACATTTCTTTCAAGTTTGTTTGTTTGTTTGTTTTACTCTCAACAATCCTGAGCAAATATAAGTGGAGTAGAGACCGGAGTTCATTTCCCTTCCTGAGATTTCAGCAAGTTCATAGCGTTTGTCTGGTGAAATGATCTTGCTGATTTGTTGGTCACCTCTCCAAATGGAGATACACAGCGTGAAATCACTTCAACATAGTTTTGTCAAGGAGCACACCACAAGCATCACTGTGCAGGAAATCAGGAGCTTGGAACTAGTCAGAAAAGCTCTAGACAGCTACACATTTGAGTCTTAATATATTTGCCCAGTGCCACTTAAAGTCAAATACTGTCACACCAGCTGTTGCATAAAGGACAAGGCTCTTCACTGCAGTTCAGTCTCACAGTGGAGATAGGAGGGAAGCTCAAATTGATCTTCCTCCTCTGTTTCAGGAAATATTTATTGATATTTATTTTTTATTTGTTTATTATTGGATAGAGACAGAAATTGAGAGAAGAGGAGATAGAGAGGGAAAGAGATAGAAAGATACCTGCAGCCCGGCTTCACTACCCATGAAGCTTTCCTCCTATAGGTGGGGACCAGGGGCTTGAACCCTGGGCCTTGCTCATTGTAATGCCTGAGCTTAATTAGGCAAGGCACCGCCTGGCTCTCTCTCAGGTAATATTTACATAGGTTCTATAAGATGGGACCTGAAGTTATTAGGTCTTCCTGTTTCCTTATCATAGCAGGTGTTTTTTCTCCTAAACAAGGCTTATAATTCAAGGTCTGAATCAGTCCACTGTTTTAAAGGGTCTAAGTGTGAATGGGTTTGAACATCTAACATTCTTTTGTTGTCAAAATTCAATTTTAGCATATTAACTGTCCCTTGATAATTAGTTCCTATAAGCAGAGGAGGAGAATTATTATTTTTGTTTAATTCATTTTTTTCAGGTTACCTCTTCCCGCCAGGGCAGTCCTGACCTTCTGGGTCCTGGTTCAAGTGTTACAGTATCATTTCTGTTCACCTTTTTGTTGGATCCACATATTGAGATTTGTATGATTTCATTCATGAAGTTTTTCACAAAAATAACAGTTAAATCTAATGTACTCATTTGTGATGACATAAGAGAAATCACAGAAAATTTTCCCAGAAAAATTAATATTCATAAATTTGAGTAAGTTTTCTTTTTTCTTTCCATTTTCACTTTTGATTGATAGTAGGTTGCAGTATTTTAAGATTACACTGTATAGTTCCACAACACAACTACCACCAAACCTGAATATTTTATATGATTTTGTTCAGTAACAAAAACCCAACCAAGTTAATTCTGAGACTTTTATTTATTTGATAAGATGATTGTTGAATTGGCCCATATCCCGTCTAGCAAGTAGAAAGACTTGGCAAGTAGTTATAAAAAAGGGGGGGGGGGGGATTTTATACTCAAAGAGAATAAAGAGAATAAGGTTATTAACAAAAGAAAGGAATTACTTAAGACAAAGTTACTTTTTCTTAGAAGAGAGGAAGGTTTGTCATGCAGGTTAACTCGGTAATGTTGACCAGGAAATTCCAGATTGATTAGTTTAAAGTTACACTTTGGGAAGAGACTGAAGTTGCAGTTGGGTATTAGTCTTGACTGATGCAATAGGAACAGACTCCTCTCCTTTTCTTTCTTCACCCCATTCTCACCCTCCCCTCCCCTCCTCTTCCTACTTCCTTTTCCTTCCCTTCTTTTCTTTCCCCTTCTGTTCCTTCTTCCTAACTTTCTTCAAGCAATTAGTTATTTCCTTCAACACAATCCTCTAGTAAATTAAATGAAAATAGACAATTAACTCATCTTAAAAATAAGTGAGCCATGTTAAGGTCTAGAAAACAGTGGGCCCCTCTTTTCCAGCAACATTTACTTTGCTGGCCTTAAATTGACTAAACAAAGAGGTCTTTAGATAAGGGAGCCTTAAGTGCTTAGTGGTCTGCATAAGTAAACTGAAGCCATAGCCTGTATCATCTCAAGGTTAAGAAATCAAAGCCAAAGGACTACCAGTCATAGACAGTGAAGGAGTCTTTCCCAAATATGGCAACCATTTCAGTCCTAGCTAGTGAAGTAATTTCCTTTTTGCTTCATATTCTCCCCTACAGAAGATTCACTTTGACATCATGCTGGTGAAATGGCCTTAACCACTTTTGATTTGATGTTGCCACATTGAAGAATGTGTTTACTCAGATTTTAATATGTCCACAACATACTTAGTTCTAAAGTTTTGGCTGTGAATTAGTATGTTATAATTGTGATTTCAAAATAAAATCTTGAAAATAACGTATTTTAACAATCAAAATGTTTGTCTGTAAATATCAATAACAACAACTATATATTTAGTTTCTCTTTTAGCAGTAGGAAGGAAAGATAGGGAAAGGAAGATGAAAGAGTGAGGCCCCACAAAAGAAGCTCTGGACCAAAAGGAAACTTTTTTGTCTAGCATTAGTTCATTGTCTTTTATAGTATTGAAAAAGATTTATTATTATTATTATTATTTTAGACAGACAATGGGAGGTGGTACAGGGAACTCTTTCTTACTTTCTCGTCAAAGGAAAGTGGCTAAGGAGGTATTATTCAAGCTTGTTCTTAGGTTGAAAAAACTTATAACTTCATTCTAGATGTCTCAGATGGGAGTGATTGTTTGGTTTAGAGTTCAAATCCATTATTATTTGGATAAAATCAGAAGCAAGTCCTCTTTAGAATAGTTTTTTTATTATTCCTGTATTCTATCCTGCCAGTAACTATCTGTGAGGGGAGGAGGAAGAAAAATGAAAGAGAACAAGATTAAGTGCATATTTCATGTGAGAAATGTTAGACATATTGAAAGCATAGGAGGGGCTGAGAGGTGGCGCACTTAAGTACACACACTACAGTGCACAAGAACCCAGGTTCGAGCCTCTGATCCCTATCTGCAGAAAGGAAGCTTCATGAGTGTTGAAGCAGGACTACAGGGGTCTCTGTCTTTTTCCCTTTTTTTGAATTTATTTTTTATTTAAGAAAGGATTAATTAACAAAACCATAGGATAGGAGGGGTACAACTCCACACAATTCCCACAATCCAACCTCCATATCCCATCCCCTCCCCTGATAGCTTTCCCATTCTCTATCCCTCTGGGAGCATGGACCCAGTGTCATTGTGGGTTGCAGAAGGTAGAAGGTCTGGCTTCTGTAATTGCTTCCCCGCTGAACATGGGCGTTGACTGGTAGGTCCATACTCCCAGTCTGCCTCTCTCTTTCCCTAGTAGGGTGGGTCTCTGGGGAAGCAGAGCTCCAGGACACATTGGTGGGATCTTCAGTCCAGGGAAGCCTGGCCGGCATCCTGATGGCATCTGGAACCTGGTGGCTGAAAAGAGAGTTAACATACAAAGCCAAACAAATTGTTGAGCAATCATGGACGCAAAGGTTGGAATAGTGGAGAGGAAGTGTTGGTGGGGGGGTACTCACTGCAAACTCTAGTGTACTTCTGCTTTCAGGTATATACTTTGCAGTAGTTTATGGGTACGTGTGAACATATGCTCTCTCTCACAGTCTTTTCCCCTTTCTATCTCCCCTTCTCTCAATTCCCTTGTCTCTATTCAATAATAAATAAAGATTTTTTAAAAGGAAAGTATAGGAGATTCTCTAATCTGTGCAGATATTACTGGATTACTCTAAAGCAAGGCAAAAATCAATGCAAATGAAACCAAGCTCTCTAAACCATAATTCATTGGAAAACACTATCTCCAAGCCTTCCTGGTCAGCGAAACTATCTGCAAGTCTCTCCTTGTTACTGAGAAAAGCAATGCCATAAATCACAATAATAATACCAAGTTCTTAAACAATAATAATACCAAGTTCTTGAACCCTTCCTTTGGAAATCATTCGGAAAAGATGGGGGTACAGGTTTCAGTAAGCAGACTATTAATGAAAGGTCAGAGCAAAACCCTTATTTTATTGAAGGGAGCTCAACATAACATTTAATAAAAAAGTGTGAAGTACAGGTGAGAATTGTTAAATATTAACTACTTAATCCCTAAACCTTGTTAACTCTAAATACAAACATCTTAAAGGATGATTGATAGATAGATAGATAGATAAGAACATAGATAGATGACAGATAGATAGATAGATATACAGACAGATGGTACAAACATACATAGATAGACCTTCTGAAGCATCCCTCTTCCCCATTTCCAAAGGTCTGACGGTAAGATGGTCTCAGAGGACCACACACCAAGAAGACAGAGCAAAACAAAAAAGAGGTATGAAACTCCCAATGGTTATATTGCCTTAAGTTCCATTCCGGTCACCTATGATTGGCCAATTTATATTCCATATGGTTCTGTGATTTGCACAAGTAAAATTGGTATCCCTTCTTCTTCTAGCATTTGCCCTTCTTCCGTAGCCAGTCAACAGCGTCAGATTGAGCCTTTGAATCTGGAGAGGTGGCAGTCGTTGACTATGTGAGTCATAGTCTGTCTGTAGCCGCAGGGGCAGTTGAGTCAAGGTGTTGAAGCAAGTTTTGGGGAGATGTGGTCACTTCATGCAGTACAGTAACTAAGTCAATTTTTCCCGGCCATTACTGAATACCCTTAGCATCCCCACTGTAGTTTCTCCCTTCCTTAATCCCTGAGCTCCCTGAGCCTTGGCAGACTTTTTCTCTTTGCTCTTGAAAGCCTTCTTTCTTCTCCTCCTCCTCCTCCTCCTCCTCCTTCTTCTTTTTTTCAATTTCTTGTTTCTTTTTTCACTTTTGGGTAGAGACAGAAAGAAATTGAGAAGGAGAAGACAGAGTGAAAGAGACACCTGTAGCACTGTTTACCACTAGTGAAGCTGCCTCCCTGAAGGTGGGGACTGGCGACTTGAACCTTGGTCTTTACACTTGGTAATATGTAAACTTCACCAGGTGCACCACCACACAGTCCCTCACTGAAAGCCTTTCTTGGCAAAAATAAGTGAGTCTTTTTCCCATTCTATAGACTCTGGGAGAACTATGCTTCAGCCTCTTTGCAGCACTCATTTCCCTGGGTCACACATCAGCAATTTATGTTCACTTTTTTTTTTTTAAGATAGGACAGAGAGAAATGGAGAGAGGAAGGGAAGACAGAGAGGGATACAGAAAGATAGACACCTATAGACCTGCTTGACCACCTGTGAAGGTACTCCCCTGCAGGTGGGGAGCCGGGGGCTGGAAGTAGGATCCTTCTGCCGGTCCTTGCACTTTGCGCCACGAGCACTTAACCCACTGCGCTACCACCTGACTCCCTATGTTCATAACTTAACCCTTTTCCTCATCTCCCTGATTTGTAAGTTTCTGGAAGGCAAGATCAGTGCTATATTTTCCTTTGTACAGTCACACGATTTGACGCAGAGCTTGGTGGGTACTACGCTAAAAGGCACCGAAGATGTGTGTGTTTATTCATAACACAAATAAATGCATCCAAAGTCAGGCTGGCTGCATAGCAACCAATCATGACCTAAATGTTCTTGGCAGGGAGAGTGAAGGCAAGCTAAAACACCGCTGTCTAACTCAGCCAAATACTCCCCTCATTTTCTCCATCACAGTTAAATTCGGTCAAGGTGGGAGATAACTCATGAGTACAGAGCACATTTTACCATATATGGGGACCTGGGTTCAAGCCCCTAGCCACCACATGGGAGCACTTGAATGAGGAAGCTTCAGAAGTGGTGGAGCAATGCTAAGGTGTCTCTTCTCTTCTCTCCGCCCCATATACCACCTGCAAGTCTCTCACTCTCTATCTTAAAAAAATAAAAAATGAAAAAAGAAGAAGAATCCCCTGGTAGAGGAGGAATCATGCAGACCAGGAACTCCACAACAAACTTGGTAGCAAATAATAATAAAAATAGTGATGATATAAAGTATAAGGTCAGAACTGATTGATTGAACAGATTGACTGAAAAATTCAGGGTGCCATGATTTAATCAAAAAAAAATTTTTTTTTTCTTTTTTGGGAACAGGGTGAGGTCAGTGAAGCCTGCATTCTGCTACTGAATTTGTTGAAAATACCAAGCTGTTTTCAAGCACTCTGGATGAAGCTGCCCTCCTCACACTGTATTGAGAAGTGCTTTCTTTGAAGAACTAAAAGCAAAAAGATTTGGGAGCTGAGAATTAAGCCAAGGTAAAGGTAACTATGCTAAAATCAAAACATGCAAGATGGGTAGATTTAACCCAAATCCCAAAGGTCACTTGCTTCTCAGTTGTCTCACTCCTTAGATCTGTTTTCTCTGATACATCCTTTTTTTGGCTCATTGAAAAGATAAGGGAGTGGGTAGTGAGAGGTTGTTTTTGTTTTGTTTTATTTTGCCATCTCTTTGAAATTTAAACTACACTTTGTCACTGGTTACTGTCCTAGAAGTTATTATGTCTTCCATCTCTCTGTCATGTTCAGCGGGGAAGCAATTACAGAAGCCAGACCTTCTACCTTCTGCAACCCACAATGACCCTGGGTCCATGCTCCCAGAGGGATAGAGCATGGGAAAGCTATCAGGGGAGGGGATGGGATATGGAGATTGGGTGGTGGGAATTGTGTGGAGTTGTACCCCTCCTACCCTATAGTTTTGTTAATTTATCCTTTCTTAAATAAAAAATAAATTTTAAAAAATATATTTAAAAAAGAAAGAAAATTAAAATGTCTATCTATCCTCTGTCTATCATCAATCTACCTTTCTCACTCTCTCCATGCCTTTATGATGTTTGTGTTTAGAGATAACAAGATGTAGGGATTAAGTAGTTAATAGTTAACAATTCTCACCTGTACTCCTCACTGCTTTTATTGTAACATGCACTCAACCAGGTACCCCACCGCTCAGCCCCTCTCTTCTTAAATGTTATGTTGAGCTCCCTTCAATAAAATAAGGGTTTGCTCTGGCATTTCATTAATAAAGAGCCTGTGCTCTAAATCCTGGTCAGGGAAGCCGCAACAGAAGGAGAGAGAAGCTGATGTTGCTAAGAAATTGTATTCCCAGGCAGGAGCTTGAAATGTAGAGAAGAGGAATATCATAAAGGGAAAAATGAGAGAAAGAAATGACACATAGTAGAATCTGCTTTAGATAAATCAAGGCACGTATTGTAAAGGTTAGTATTGATTACTGTAGTTTGTGCACCTGCCACTGTCATTCTTAAAATTCTGCTACCTTCTCGTGGTGCATCCCGTGAGTACCCATTCATTGGGGAAACTGACGATCCTTCCTAGCCGACTGAATCTACATGGATCCCAGTCACTTTCAAAGCCATTTAACTGGCTACGGAAGAAGGGCAAACGCTAGAAGAAGAAGAAGAAAATTCTGCGGCCTGCTTTTTTGTTTGTTTGCTTGACTTGGTGTTAGTGATAGAACTTAAGATCTCATGTTTGCAAACCATACAAACTACCACTGAGTAATAGCTCAGCCAACATATCTCTCCTCTGTGACTCTAATTTATCATTATTTTTTATGAATTCATTTATTTTAAATGTGTGTGAGAGAAAGAGACACCAGACAATGTCTGGCTATCATGAATTTTTAGAAGCATTCTTTCTCAAGTATGAGCACAATATGAGCAAGGTATGAGCACAGAAAGAAAGTGTATATTAAATATACTTTTCATTAAAACAGTAAGCATACTATCACTTTCAACCATTTAAACATTAAAAGTAAACTAAGCCCTACTATTGATCTCCATGCCTAACTTCAGTACTTCTAGTAGTACTTCTGTTAACAGTGATACAATCCTACTAGAATATTTCCTCCTAACACAGATATAATGCATATGTGTGTATATATATTATTGAATAATGTGTGTTTTTTTAATTTCTTTATTGGGGAATTAATGTTTTACATTCAACAGTAAGTACAATAGTTTGTACATGCATAACGTTCCCCAGCTTTCCATATAATAATACAACCCCCACTAGGTCCTCTGTCATCCTTCTTGGACCTGTATTCTCCCCACCCACCTGCTCCAGAGTCTTTTACTTTGGTGCAATGCACCAATTCCAGTTCAGGTTCTACTTGTGTTTTCTCTTCTGATCTTGTTTTTCAACTTCTGCCTGAGAGGGAGATCATCCCATATTCATCCATCTGTTTCTGACTTTTCACTTAACATGGATTTTTCAAGGTCCATCCAAGATCAGCTGAAAATAGTGAAGTCACCATTTTTAATAGCTAAGTAGTAAGTAGTCCATTGTGTATATATACCACTACTTGCTCAGCCACTCATCTGTTGTTGGACACCTGGGTTGCTTCCAGGTTTTGGCTATTACAAATTGTGCTGCTAGGAACATATGTGTACACAGATCTTTTTGGGTGGGTGTATTGGGTTCCTTAGGATATATGCCAGGAGAGAAATTACAGGATCATGGGGTAGGTCCATTTCTAGCCTTCTGAGAGTTCTCCAGACTGTTCTCCACAAAGATTGGACCAATTGACATTCTACCAGCAGGGCAGGAGGGTTTCTGTGACCCTACAACCCCTCTAGCATTTGCTGCTGTTACCTTTTTTGATGTATGACATTCTCACAAGAGTGAAGTGGTATCTCATTGTTGTCTTTATTTGCATTTGTCTGACAATCAAAGACTTGGAGCATTTTTTCATGTGTTTCTCTGCCTTTTGGATCTTTTCTATGGTGAATATTCTGTCCATGTCCTCTCCCCATTTTTGAATGAGGTTATTTGTTTTCTTGTTGTTGAGTTTGACAAGCTCTTTATATATTTTGGTTATTAGTCTCTTGTCTAATGTATGGCATGTGAAGATCTTCTCCCATTATGTGAGGGGTCTCTTGGTTTGGGTAGTGGTTTCTTTTGCTGTGCAGAAGCTTTTTAATTTGATGTAGTCCCGTAGGTTTATGCTTGCTTTTGTCTTCTTTGTAATTGGATTCATTTCATTGAAGATGTCTTTAAAATTTATGCAGAAAAGAGTTCTGCCAATATTTTCCTCTAAGTATCTGATAGTTTCTGGTCTAACATCCAAGTCCTAGTTCTACTTGGAATTTACTTTTGTGTTTGGTGAAATATAGTGGTTCAAATATATAGTTTCATTCTTCTGCATGTCTCAACCCATTTTTTCCAACACCATTTGTTGAAGAGAATAATCTTTCTCCATCTAATAGCCTGGGCACCTTTGTCAAAGATCAGATGTCTACAAGCACGGGGCTTACTTCTGGACACACAATTCTATTCCACTGGTTAATGTGTCTATTCATGTTCCAGTACCAAGCAGTTTTGATGACAATGGCCCTATAATATAATTTGAGATCTGGGAGTGTGATGCCTTCAGTTCTGTTCTTTCGGCTCAAGATTGTTTTGACAATTCTAGGTCTTTTCTGGTTCCAGATAAATATTTGTAGCATTTGTTCTATTCTCCTAAAAAAATGTGGTTGGGATCTTGATGGGGATAGCATTAAATCTGTATATGACTCTGGGTAGTATATTCATTTTGATGATGTTAATTCTTCCAACGCATGAACATGGAATAGCTTTCTGCTTCTTTGAGTTTTTTTTTCAATTTTCTTGAGTAGTGACTCATAATTTTCAGTATACAAGTCTTTCATCAAAGATATTGGTCTGTAGTTTTCTTTTTTGGTTGTGTCCATGTCTGTTTTTGGTATCAGGGTGATGTTGGCTTCATGAAAGCTGGACGGCATTATTCCAGTGTGTTCAATCTTCTGGAAGACTTTTAAAAGTAGAGGTATTGGTTTTTCTTTAAAGGTATTGTAGAATTCATTTGTAAAACCCTCTGGTCTAGGACTTTTATTCTTGGGAAGGTTTTTGATAACTATTTCAAGTTTATTAGCTGTGATGGGCCTGTTCATATTATCTAGTTCCTCTTTATTTAATTTTAGAAGTTCGTTGGTGTCTAGAAAATCATCCATTTCTTCCAGGTTCTCTAGCTTGGTGGCATATAGTTGTTCATAGAATCCTCGCATGACATGTTGAATTTCTGTGATGTGTGTTGTGACCATATTTATTTGGGTATTCTCCCTTTTTTGTTTTGTGAGTCTGACTAATGTTTTGTCAATTTTGTTCACTCTTTTTAAGAGCCAACATTTACTTTCATAGATCTTTTGTATGGCTTTCTTATTTTCAATGTTATTGATTTCTGCCCTAACTTTAGTTATTTCTGTCCTTCTGGTTGCTTTAGGGTTTCTTTGTTCTTCTTCTTCTAGGTCTTTAAGGTGTGTGATCAGGCTGTTTATTTGTGCTTTTTCTTGTTTCCTAATGTGTGCTTGTATGGCTATGAACTTCCCTCTCAGAACTGCCTTTGTCCCAAATATTTTGATAGCTTGTGTCTTTATTTTCATTGAACTCCTGAAACATATTGATTTCTTCCTTTATTTCGTCTTTGACCCTGTAGTTGTTAAGTAGTATACTGTTGAGCTCCCACATTTTGGGACCATTACTAATCTTTTGTTGATTGTAAAGTGTCAGTTTAATTCCACTGTGGTCTGATAAGATGCTTGGGATGATTTCAGTGCTCTTGAATTGGCTGATGCTGTCTTTGTGGCCTAACATATGGTCTGTCCTTGAGAATGATCCATGTGGGCTTGAGTAAAAAGTGTATTCCAGTTTCTTGGGGTGAATGACTCTGAAAATGTCCAATAGTTCTAGTTTATCTATCTTTTCATTTAGCTCCCTCATGTCTTTATTGATTTTCTGCCTGGATGATCTGTCAAGTTGAGAGAGTGGGGTGTTGAAGTCCCCTACTATAACTGTGTTGCTGTTAATATATTGCTGTAGCTCCTTCAGTAGATGTTTCATGTATTTGGATTGCTTCTCACTGGCTGCATAGATGTTAATAATTGTTAAGTCCTCTTGACTGATTGATCCTCTGAGCATTAAGTAATGTTCATCATTATCTTTTTAAATTTTATTTATTTTAAAGTCTATCATGTCAGATATGAAAATAGCTGTCCCTGCCCTTTTTTGTGGGACATTAGCTTGTATGAGTTTTCCATCCTTTCACTTTGTTTTTCTCTTGCAGCCTTCAGGATCCTTTCTTTATCCTTACTCCTTTCCATTCTAAATATGATGTGTTGGTGTCTTTTAGACTGGGTTACTTCTATTTGGGACCCTCTGGGCTTCTTGAAACTTTGTCTTTGATGTTGTCTATACTAGAGAAGTTCTCAGCTATTATGTCCTGAAGAATGCTTTCTTCCCCTCCCTCTCTTTCTTCCTCTGGTAAGCCAGTAATGCATATATTATTTCTTTTGAAGTCATCCCTTATGTCTCTGTTGTTGTTTTCAGTATCTCTTAATCTCTTTTTGAGATCTCTTACTTCTTTTTTTTAGTTGTCTCTAGTTTGTCCTCGATCTTGCTAATTCTGTCTTCAGCCTTATTTATTCTATTCTCTCTCCCCTCTACTGTTTTCTGTAGGGCATCTATTTTGTTACCCTGTTCTGATATTATTTTAGCTTGTTCAGCTAGTAGTGTTCTTAGCTCAGCTATTTCAGCTTTCAGCTCTCTAATAATCTTGAGAGAATTAGTATTTTCTTCCAGAATATGATTTGTTGTTTCTGCATTTCTGATGACAATTCTTTCAAACTCTTTACTCACTCCTGTGATTATTTCCTTTGCTAGTGTTTGGATGTTGACCTCATTATTTTGTGCTTCAACCTTTTGGGGGCTTTTAGCTGGACTCTTGTCCTGATTCATTTCTCCAATATTTCTTCTTGTTGGTTTAACCATTCTATATAGTATGTTATGAGATCCCTCAAAGTACTTTTCAAAGTACTATTTGACTGGATTGAGTTGTGTCTAAGTAAGATAATTAAAGCTTTCACAGTTGTGGAAATTGACAGTTGTTTCAATATTATTTTAATCCCTGAGTTGGAGCACAGTGGCCTAAAAGCCTCTTTTGTTCTTTTTCTTCCCTGTAGGCTATGGGAGCCTATGGGCTTTTAAACTTTAAGTAGGCTTCTTAGCTTAATCCCTCACTCCTGACTCTCACAGCCCCACTGCTAGGCCATGGAGGTATAGATCTTCTCCTGAGTTTCCTGGATAGTTCTCTGTTCCCTGGTGTCAGCACAGCTCCCTCCTCCCCCCCCCCCCACGCTGTTCCAGCTTCTGAGGGCAATAGTAATGGAGACTCACAGTTGCATTTGGTGAGTATTATGGGAGTCCTCTCCTCCCTTCAGCCATCTTTCTGTTGGTGAAACAAACTGGAGGTGGTGTCTCAACTGGTAAACTGCCAAACTGTTACCAGCCACTTAATCTCTCACTTGACACCCCTCTTTGTCCATGAGCCACACGTATTTTCACTTCTTGGTGATTTGGTGTGTTCCTGAAGTCGTTCTAGTCCTGTCTTGTTGTCCCAGATGATCTCCCTTGGTATTTTTAGTTGACCTGAGAGAGGACAGGAAAGAAACACAGCTGCTGCTGCTCCATAGCCCTGCCTTCAGAAGTCCACAATAGTGTGTGTTTTATAGAACTAATATTATACCATACAGGAATGTGAGACTTACTTTTTCATTCCACAGTATATAATGTAAATCTCTCCCATTTTGTCCAGTTACTAAATTCTATCTTTGTACACTTAATGCAATTTCCATTTATATAATTACAAACAATTCTGAAATGAATAGTTTGCGTGTGTGTGGGTAATGTTTCCTTTAAGACATGTTGGGAGAAATAAATTTGTTATATTGTTAAGTGTACACATTTTCAACTTACATAAATGCTGCCAACTCCATTTTTCCCCTTGGAATGCAAAAGAGTATCATTTCACTAGAGTTTGATCCATGCTGGTAATTTCAGTTTTGTAGATGTTTCTTTATTAGAGTGAAAAAAATTTTTCATTATTGGTATGGTGTGACTATGTTTCATTGTTACTTCAGTTTGCATTTCTTTGATTACAAGTTAGATTGAACATCATATTTCTTATATTTATTCATTTATTTGGGATAGAAACAGAGAAACTGAGAGGGGGATGAGGAGATAGAGAGGGAGAGAGAAAGAGAGACATCTGTAGCACTGCTTTACCACTTTTGAAGCTGCACCTCTGCAGTTGGGGATGGGGGCTTGAATCCAGGTCCTTATACACTGTGTTCCCAACCAGGCACACCACCACCACCTGGTAAAACTGAATATATTTAATATGCCTACTGTTAGTACTTGGACTTCTTCTTCTATGAAACTACTTTTCCTATCTGTGGGCTACTTTTCCATTGGATGGATTATTGAATTTTTTTCTTCTTGATAATATAACAGTAGTTTGTAGATGGCACATTTTTTAAATTTTTTACTTATAAAATGGAAATATTGACAATACTATAGGATAAGAAGGGTACATTTCCACACAATGCCCATCCCCAGAGCTCCATATCCAATCCCCTCCCTTGATAGCTTCCGAATTCTTTATCCCATTGGGAGTATGGACCCAGGGTCATTGTGGAGTGCAGAAGATGGAAGATGGATTCTGTAATTGTTTCTCTACTGAATATGGGCATTGGCAGGTTGATCCATACTCCCAGCCTGTTTCTCTCTTTCCCTAGTAGGGCAGGGATCTGGGGAGGCAGACATATGGTGGGGTCATCTGCCCAGGAAAGTTAGGTATCATCTGGAACCTGCTGACAGAGTAATGAAGTTGACACATTCTAATCAGGCCACTTAAAGACCACCATTTACACAGTCATTTACTTAAATGGCTCCCCCTGGAGGTATGGAGAACTATCTGGCAGGTCTTACCATTTGCTTGCTATGAATATATAAATGTTTTACTCTAATTTATGCTCTGACTTTTAACTTGGCTTGTTCCACATTTTATAATGGCAAAAACATTTCCCTTTCTTCCTTCTTTTCTTTCTTTCTTTGTTTCTTTCTCTCTCTCTCTCTCTCTCTCTCTCTTTCTTTCTTTCCTTCCTTTCATTTTCTCTCTCTCCTTTCCTTCCTTCCTTCCTTCCTCACTTTCTTTCTCTCTCTCTTTCTTTCTTTCAATGCCAGGGTTATGGCTTGAGGCTCGGATCTGCACAGGAACTTCTGATAGAGATAGAGCTGTAGGAAGGGAGAGGGAGGGGAAGCAGAGAAGAATGGGAGAGGAAGACACCTGCAGCATTGCTTCACTGCAGGGACTGGGAACTTGAACCTCGGTTGTCATGTGTAATAATAAGTGGTACCCCCTCACCATCCTTCATTCCAGATTCAATAAAATCCTTTCTTTTCATAATATTTATTCTTTTGTGTTATATCTCTTCTCAATCTTTTCAAAATAGTCATTCATAGTCAAGGTAATGAAACTTTTCCCTATATTTCCTTTGATTGTTTTCTTTTTTTTATATATTTTATTTTTATTTATTTATTCCCTTTTGTTGCCCTTGTTTTATTGTTGTAGTTATTGTTGTTGTCATTGTTGGATAGGACAGAGAGAAATGGAGAGAGGAGGGGAAGACAGAGAGGAGGAGAGAAAGACAAGACACCTGCAGACCTGCTTCACCGCCTGTGAAGCGACTCCCCTGCAGGTGGGCAGCCGGGGTTCGAACCGGGATCCTTATGCTGGTCCTTGTGCTTTACGCCACCTGCGCTTAACCCGCTGCGCTACAGCCCAACTCCCGAGATTGTTTTCATAGAGTATTTTTATGCTTAAATCTTTAATGTATCTAAATAGTATTAGTGAGTAGTATGAAGTAGGAATCAAAATATTATTCCCTCCTAAATGGGTAATGAATAATCTTACCAAATTGTTACACAGATATCTTATTTCCCTGACAAAATGCAAATTTTACAACATAAATTCTTCCTACATTCATGAATCTATTTTAAGCTTAGCATTCTGTTCTTTTTTATTTGTTTGTTTTCCAGTTCCAATATCACTTTGTTGGAGAAATGATGACTTAGTGAATTTTTTGTTGTCATAGAGTACACTTCCACATTTCTCCAAAGTAGGTATCAGTGCCTTTTACCCTCAACTGAACCATCATCTTATTAGTCCACCACAGGGACTTAAGTCCCCAACCTCCCCTTAGTACCATTCTCTTCTACCTTCTGACTCCATGAATTTGCTGCAGTAGATTGTAGTCCACTGAATATTCTTTCTGTTCCGTCCTTATGATTAAAAATGATATTTGGATAAATTATTCATTTAGAATAGTAATCAAAGGTCATCACTATCATT
Organism: Erinaceus europaeus; assembly: GCF_950295315.1. Classification (NCBI taxonomy): domain Eukaryota; kingdom Metazoa; phylum Chordata; class Mammalia; order Eulipotyphla; family Erinaceidae; genus Erinaceus; species Erinaceus europaeus. Next base: position 106,619,404 of record NC_080169.1, read on the forward strand.
AATAAATGAGGGATGGATTAAGATTGAAATCAAAACACTCTGTATTGACATTTTTTCTGTCATGTCTATGTCTTTTTAATTATTTGGAGTAGAAAGTATAAGATATAATATTTATAAGTTTCTCAACTTTTTGAACTGGTTTCAACTCTAAGCAATTAAGTCATGTGTGAATTAAATTTCATTTTCTAACTGTCTTGCTTTAACATCACTTTGAATAAATGCTGTTTTCATTTAACTTCTTTCTCCATCTCTCTCTCTCCCTCTCTCTCTTTCTTTCTCCCTTTGGTTCTTTATTTCTTTCATCAGAGCACTGTTCAGCTCTGGCTTATGGTAGTGCTGAGGACTGAATTTAGGATTTCATAGCCTCAGGCATGAAAGTCTCCTTATATAACCAGTATGTATCTCCCCTCATTTCTTGACAACTGCTTTCATCAAGCACACAAAAGGCATGAAATAATTTTAATAAATTCATAAACGTAATTATAAAGACCATATGGAAATGTAGACTTTGAGAAATATTTATTTATAAACTTCAAATTGCTTGTACACTGATGGCTACTTATGATAGTATATCTCTTTCTTTTAAGAAAAAATTTCAAGGGGCCGGGTGGTGGTGCATCTGGTTGAATGTGCATATTAATAGTGCACAAGGACCCAGGTTTGAGCCTCTGGACCCCACCTGCAGGGGGAAAACTTTGCGAGTGGTGAAGCAAGTTTGCAGGTCTCTCTCTCTTTCTTCTCCACTTCCCCATCTCTGCTCAATTCCTGGCTGTCTCTATCCAATAAATAAATAAAGATAATTTTAAAAGGTAAAAAAGAAAACATTTCAAATTGTATTAAAATGTTCTTCATAACGCCTATCAGGATGCAAGAACTTGGCAACAGAGCTTGGTGTAAGAAAGTTTGTTCTAATGATTATAGACTTGTTTAACTTGCTAAGGCAATTTCCATCTCCAAATTTTAACAGGTTTTTTTTTTTTTAATTTAGTGAACCAACAGGCAGGAGATATCTATTCATTTATTAGCTGGGGACAACTTAACTTCTTTTGGAGGCTAATTTTGCAACATGGTTTCTTCAAAGCAGCAAAATGACTTCCATAAGTCATTTAGCAACAAGTAGTGTGACACATTAGAACCTGACAGCTTTCTTGAATCTAATGTCAAAAGGGTATATTAGTCCATTTTGGTGAGAGTGAATGGTGTCTGGTGACCTGAATCAGAATACTAACCTTTAATCATAGAAATTAGTCTCACTTTAATGACCATCTTTGCTGATTCCAGCATAAATAGACTGTGTGTGGCTGTGTTCTTTCATCTTTGTTTCTGAGACTTTCATTTTTTTAACTTTTCAACTTCAATATCACTTGAAAGATTGATTTACACAAGTGTTGTCACAGGGGTACATTTCTGCATTTCCTCAAGATAAATACCAGTATACTTTCAGCCTTCACCAAACCGTTCTCCTCCTCCACCATAGGGCAGTAGTTCCCAAACTACCTCACTAGACCTTCCCCTTTCCCCTTTGGAGTCCCCACATCTACTGCCAGGCTAGCGTGGGGGTGCCTTCTTCCCAGGCGCATACTCTCTGGGTTGGAGAGAACTCAACCAGAGCCAGCCTGGGCTGCTGCTTATTCAGCTTTTATAGGATAAGAACCAGAAGTGGCAAGTTGGAAAAGGAAATGGCTAGGAAAGGGGGTGGAGAAAAGGAAAAAGCAAGAAAAGGTAGAAATAGAAACTGTTGGGAAGGTTTTAATAGGTAGTGGGATTAATGTTACCCTGCAGGCAGGGTGGGTCTCGAGGTAGAAAGAAGATAGATCAAAGGTATGGAATTGGGTGGGGATCTTTCAGGCAAAACAATGATTATGTAAATAGGCCATAGTATCAGGAATTCAGGGGAGCTGGCTTAATGCCCGACAATCTACTGTGATTAAATCACAGTCTTTTGAGGCTTCACCCTGTCTTATCCCTTACAATTTCTCTTAGCCTATGTTGACTTTAACTCAAGTATACTGCTTGATATTATAGTAAACTATACATGGAAAATTATATGAAGTTCTCACTTGTGAAAGAAAGCTCATTCAATTTCAATATTCTGTCTTTATGAAGATCTCATTGTGGAAGTCCTCTCTCTAGACACTGTTATAAAAAGGACTGGAAGATCTTACATGATTCTTAGAGATAAGATCCCAGTGTCCATTGAAGCAGTCAATTTGCTTTATTACTTTCCAGCTATTGTACTTGATTTGAAAATCCTTCATTTGGTTTAATCACCTACATAATAAATAATAAAAGATACTTGATACATGTTTTAACTCTAAGTGAGTTGATTACTTACAAGATATAAATATGTGAGCTCTCCCAAGGAACTGAGAGAACCATAAGTGTAATATACACATCTGATAGCAGAGTCTGACAATTAGTAATCACTGAATATGTGTACAATGAGTAAGCTAGTTCTAGATTTTTTTTAAAGAAAAGAATTCGATTTTTTTTCCCTACAAACATTACTAATTGCTTTATTCCAAGTGTCTGCTCTGAGAGAAATGATGTTGAAGCCTGCTATGAAACTGACCTTATGAGCCAGAATACTTTGAACCTACATTTATTAAATACATAAATTCAAGACTTATTTGGTTATTTTTAAATAAAAATCCTTATGTATGAACTTAATCATTCATATTTGGTTTTCCATATGGACCAGTAAATAGAAACTATACTTTTCCTTCTTTTCTTTTTCTTTTTTTAATCACTACCAGAATTATTACTGGACCTCAATGCCTGCATGTTGACTCAACCATTCCCAGAGGCCATTTTTTCCTTTTTTCTTTCTTTCTGGAAGATGGTGAAAAATAGATGGTGTGAAGAGAGACAGAGAAGAGAGACAGCACTTCTCTACCACTCATGAACCTTTCCCTCTGCTCCTGGGGACTAGGTCTTGAGCCCTGGGTCCTTAAGCATAGTAACATGTGCTTATTGGGTAAGCCACCACCTTACCCTCTACTCCTGGCAAACGCTAGAAGAAGAAGAACCCTCTACTCCCTTCTCTAACATAGGGTAACATGAGAATGACTCCCTCTAGAGTTGTGCAGTGCACAGTATTGTCCTGCAACCCCAGCTTCCATTTTCTGTCTATATTTGTCTAATCAGCAAGAGTCACCTAGCTCTGGCTACCTTGCTAGCTGCCCAATGACTTGTAAATATTACCTGAATCTCTGGGTCCCTTGAAGTTCCTTGAAGTCTTCATTCTATATGCTGAAAAGACTAATAATACTAGAGGTTTCTAGCAGTTTCCACATCTAATTTCTCATCAGGGCTTTTCTCAAGAGAACTCAAATTATCTCCTCTGTGACTATTTTTAAAATGAGGCATGCAGTCAAGCTGCTTTTGAATAGCAACAGAAGATGGTATCTCATTCACACAAGAAAGGATTCTGTCAATGAGGCATGACCATCTACTGCTTTTAAGATTTAATTACTTAATTTGAAAGAGAGAGAGAGAGAGAGAGAGAGAGAGAGAGAGAGAGAGACACCAAGTCCAGAGAGCACCACTCCCTCATATATAGTGCTGTGAATCAGATCTGGAATCACCAGAGTGCAAATCGTGTGTTCTGCCAACTGAATACCTCCCTAACTTCATAAACTTCTCAATCTCTCTCTCTCTCTCTCTCTTCTCTCTCTCTTCTCTTTCTTCTCTCTCTTCTCTCTCTTTTCTCTCTCTCTCTTTCTCTTTTTCTTAGATAGAGAGAAGGAGGAAGGAGAGGGAGAGGGTGAGGAACCACAGTGCCAAAGCATCCTTCAGTGTGGTGGGGTCTGGGCTTGAATCTGGTCACACACATGGTACAATATCCAAGTGAGCTATTTTGCCAGCCCCACATAAATTTCTATTTGAAGAACAGATGGTGCACACCTGGAGGCAAACTCATGGCACAGACTGAACAGTCTATCAAGCATAGTCTACATTTACCCACCTAGAAAATGTATGGTACTATTTTCCACATGTTCATGCTTTTGAGTAATGCTGGCTTTCAGATTGTGTCTGTTCTTTCTTAAATCTATGCTAGACTCTCAAATTCTTAGATCTGAAAACCCTTCATGATTTTATGTCTAACTCTTTCATTTTGAACCATCTTGTTGAATTGAATATAGACATAAATTCAAGTCAACATTATTATACCACATTTGTACATTATGTGATATATAACCATTTAAATCATGGTAATCATGAATAAACAAAAACTAATTCACAGTTAAACTTAAATGAACTGACCATTTGGAATGAATCCAAATACACATGTAAACACATGATACTGCCTTATCTTTTCTTTAAAGTATTCATAGCATCTAGTGTGTGTGTGAATGAGTGATTGAGTGAATGTGCAGTTCTAAGACTGTGAAGGTGGGGAGGATACTGGCCACTACCCATTAGACTGGCAGAAATGGCGAGTATATTAAACAATTTCCTGCTACAAGTAGAATTCAGCTTTTTTTTTTTTTTACCTCCAGTCTATTTTCTTTTGTGAAACAACTTCTTATCAGAATTATTTATTTTTTCTCAAAGGGATGCTGGGAAGGAGACTGCCTTTACTGCCACTCTCATGTTGACATGAGTGAGAAAACTGAGTTCACATAGAACTTGACATTCTTTTTCTGGAATTAGATACTTAAAATAACCCACTAAATCCTGACAGTTCTGCCACTCAGCTCAATACCCTCCTCTGCTCCCTTCTATCCCAACCCTAGAATCTTTCACACAGATAGAACTGATCTTATGTGGAACTTCCCCAAATCAAAGGCTGTGTAAAAAGCCCCTCTAGGTCACTGGAGAAGGTCCCTGTGAACGCAGGGATTCTATGTATCTTTCTGCTGGATGGCTTGTAAATATACCTTGTTAGCGTATTGTTACCCTCACACAGATATGCTGCAGGCCCATCATGTTCCTGTCATGATATGCTCAGAGCCAACTAGACCCTCCAGAAAGCATATGCCAGTCACAGTGAAGCTCCAAGTGGGGGCCTAGGTGGTCACATACCCTGTTAAGCACACGTAGTACTATGTACAAGGACCTGCACAATGATCTGGGTTTGAGCTCCCTCTCCCCACCTGCAGAGAGACACCTGAAGCATTCGGTCTGTAGGTGTCTCTCTTTCTCTCTCCCTGTCTTCCCCTCCTGTCTTCATATCTCCCTGACCTGTCAAATAAAAGAAAAAAAGGGGTGGGGGATGGCTGTCAGGAGAGGTGAATTCATACTGATGGCTGGCACCAAGCTCCAGAAATAACCATGGAGGCAAAAAGAAGAAGAAAAAGATGAACAGGAGGAGGAGGAAGAAGAGTGGGAGGGGAAGGAGGAGGAGAAGAAAAGGAAGAGGAAGAGGAGGAAGAGGAAGAAGAAGAAGGAGAAGGAGAAGGAGAAGGAGAAGGAGGAGAAGGAGAAGGAGAAGGGGAAGGGGAAGGAGAAGGGGAAGGGGAAGGGGAAGGGGATGGGGAAGGGGAAGGGGGAGATGAAAATAAGAAAAGAGCAAGAAAAGAAGTCAAAGTGATGGTGGACCTGGATAAGTAAGGAGCCAACTGTAACAGAGTACTGGAAGCTTGCCTTAGCATTTGCCATGATGAGTACTAAACAGATCTGGGTCAATGGGAAGGTTTTCTGGAGGAAGGTCAGGGAAGGGTGACTGGCCACTGAGGTAAATAGAGTGTAAGGTAGTCAAGGCAGTATGTGTGAACACCTAAGAGCAAGAGGGAAATGAAAAATAGTCCTGACTGGCAAGAATACAGTAGGGAGAAAGAGAGAGAGGGAAAGTGTATATGCCAAAAGGGGGAGGGGAGATGAATAAGATGCTACTGGAAAGATGAGTAGGAGCTAGATTATTAAGTGCTGACTTTGCTAGGTTTGTTTTTGTTTTCAGATGACTAAACTTTATCCGTGAATCATCCATTCACTTGCTCGTTCATTCACTCACTGGATTTTGTAGGGCGAGTATTATTTACTAGGAACAAAGTACTGAGGATAAAGCAACAAATAAAATGACTACTATGTCCCCCAAGTATTTTCTTTCTGGGGACCAGGAAGAGAGACCAGCATTAGAGCAGAGGATGAGTGTTGCTCTGGTCTTTCTGCAATAAAAACTAGCAAATCTAAAAAGAAGGAGGAGGAGGAGGAGGAGATGGAGGAGGAGGAGGAGGAGGAGGAGGAGGAGGAGGAGAAGGAGGAGAAGAAGAAGAAGAAGAAGAAGAAGAAGAAGAAGAAGAAGAAGAAGAAGAAGAAGAAGAAGAAGAAGAAGAAGAAGAAGAAGGGAGGAGAGGGGGGAGAGGGAGAAGGAGAAAGAGGAGAAGAAAATAAAAAAGGAAGAAAAGGAAAGAAGGAATGGAAGACCTTGATTTTTAAAAGAACTGTTCATTTTATGAGAGGGTTGAGGGAAGTCAGTGAGCAAGTAACCAAACAGAACTATGAATTCAATTATGAATTATGTGTAAATATGCCAAGTGATGATAAGTGCCAAGATAGATAACTAAGGGTGGGGAAAAAGCATGTCACAGGATGGTTCTCATTTTAGCCCAACTCTATGAGGTCTTTTGATAAAGGAGAATTCTGGGGAGACCCACACTGCATGGGAGAGCCAAGTAGATATCTTCAGGGAGAGGAACAACACTCCTACCTGTTATGTTGCAAGAGTTGCCTAAGCTCTTTCTAACTGACTGGGAGAGAGAATGGCGATGACAGAAAATGAAGTTAGAGAAGGATAAAAGCACAAAGAGACAGGCTGTAATTTTTTAATTTCTTTATTGGGGGATTAATAGTTTACAGCCAACAATAAAATACAATAGTTTGTACATGTATAACATTTCCACATAACAATACAACCCCAGCTAGGTCCTCTTCTGCCATCATGTTCCAGAATCTGAACCCTCCCCCCAACCCCAGAGTCTTTTACTTCGGTGCAGTGCACCAACTCCAGTACAAATTCTTCTTAGTGTTTTCCCTTCTGATCTTGGTTTTCAACTTCTGCCTGTTAGTGAGATCATCCCATATTGATCCTTTTGTTTCTGACTTATCTCACTTAACATGATATCTTCAAGCCCCACCCATGATGGGGTAGAAAAGATGAAGTCACCATTTTTAATGGCTGAGTAGTATTCCACTGTGTATATATATTCCATTGTGTATATTACTCAGCCACTCATCTGCTATTGGACACCTGGACTGCTTCCAGGTTTTGGCTACTCCAAATTGTGCTGCTATGAAATTTGATGAGTGTGTTTTATTCCTTACATTATATCCCCAGGAGAGGAATTTCAGGGTCCAAGGGTATTTGTAGTCTTCTGAGAGTTCTCCTGACTTCTCTCTACAGAGGCTGGACCAATTTACATTCCAACCAGCAGTGCAAGAGGGTTTCTTTGGAGAGATATGTTGGATTTTTATTTATTTATTTATTTATTTATTTATCCACAGTGTAGTAAGAAATCACAGGAAAGTCTTCAGTAAGGTGGTAGCTAGAGCCCATTTGTATTGTTCTGACTGCCAAAGAATGGATTGAAGTTTGGGGTTCAGATTGGGAAGTTAGAGCAGGCAGAGATTAATTTATTGCACAAGACTAGCTGAGTACCAGTGGCAAACTAAACAGAGATGTGGGATATGTTACAAGTCCAAAGTAGAAAAGCAAGGAAATCAAAGGATGTTAAGGGAACAGACAGACTATGGTTCCAAAATCTCTCTACCAGATATGAACTATATTCCCTATTATTTCTTTTAAGCTGAAAGAATGCAAGACTCTTTTAAAGCAAGGGTTATCTTTAATGTCTTCTCATCAAAGTAAAGTACTGAGTGAGAAAAATTAAAAGCAAAATGATGTGTAACCCAATCCCACTTACACAAAGAGGGAAGAGAGAAGACATGGGATTCCAAAGATGCACATAAACAGAGGGACATCAGAAGATGTTATGAAAACAACAATAAGCTTTATTTTTGTTTCTCCCCACCCCCTGCTCCTGCCCCAGCCCAGTCTTCCAAAAGACATCTTATTCCAATACTTAAGAAAAACTTCACTGTTTTCCTTTCTGTGTATAGTGGAATTTCACCAATTTCACTGGAATGACAAGTATCAGGGGGAAAAAACTCTGTGGCTGCTGAAAACACTGCTTTTTAGTTGATCAAGAATCAAATTCCCACAGGGGAGAAAGAAAACTTGCCATGGAGTAATTGAAAATTAAAAAAGAAGAAGGAGAAGAAAATAGAAATCAGGACTTGGCTACAGGGGTTTTTAATATCAGTTTATATTGCTGATGATAATCACTAATAGTCATTCACAGTTAAGTGCCTCTTAGCAGTTAATAAAACAAGCTCACATTTCTGAATCTAGCTAATCTTCAGGTCAATTTCCCAATACAGCTATTTACAATGGAGAAAATGAAAGCCCAGAGAGTTTAAATGACTTCCTGTTACTATTTAACTTTTCATCTCTGTTCTTTGAGTGTTTGGAGGGCAGGCCCTTTGTATGTCTTCCCTTCTCAGAAGTGATATTTGTAGTATTTGCCAATGAATTATATGGGAATGGAGAAGAGAATAGTAATCATCATATGTGAGGTATGACAACTGGAACAAAAGTACTATATAAATAATCAAATACATAATAATAAATAAGAATATTTCAGAATGAATACAGTAATGTACCAAATAATATATTAAACCATGGCATATATACATTAGTGTATAAAAACTCACTGAGAGTCAAGATGGCTGTGTGAAGACAGCACGTAGGTTGACTCTCCTCAAAAAAAATTGAGAATCCTGAAAATTCTAAGTGGAAGCAAGATTTCCAGGCTGATACAACTAAGTGACAACAGTGGTTCCTAAGCTACTTCATGTTAAAGAGCATCATACAGAGAGATTACTGTGAGGCTTAGCATATTCCATTGACTTTCTTTGTGATAGTATGTCAAAAGGGTGTTATTTTAACTTTTTTGCATGTAAATATCTACATTTTTCTGTCTCCTAGGTTTGTATTTGCTAAGAATGTAAAACAAAACAACTCACTAACAAACACTACAGATTATTGAACATTCACAGGGTAATACTGATTTGTGTGCTACTAGATTTTTACCCAGTATTGGTCAATCTTGATTTATTGTAGGTAACAGTATTAAATCTAATAATAAAATTGTTTAGTAATGAAGGTTACTTATATATCATCATACAAAAAAAGCCGTGGTGGAGAGACTGAATTTGCCAGAATGTCCCTCAATTGTGAATAAATTGTTTAAAAAATGCTTTCTTCTGATTCTGTTTAGGGGAAGAAACTGTAAGATTGACATTGCTATTTACAAGTACCACAAAAAAACTGATAATAAATTGGTTAATACTTCTGTTTACAACTGATTTTTTTTTAAATTTTTTATTTAAGAAAGGATTAGTGAACAAAAGCATAAGGTAGGAGGGGTACAACTCCACACAATTCCCAACACCCAATCCCCATAACCCACCCCCTCCCATGGTAGCTTTCCCATTCTCTATCCCTCTGGGAGCATGGACCCAGGGTCGTTGAGGGTTGCAGAAGGTAGAAGGTCTGGCTTCTGTAATTGCTTCCCCGCTGAACATGGGCGTTGACTGGTCGGTCCATACCCCCAGTCTGCCTCTCTCTTTCCCTAGTAGGGTGTGACTCTGGGGAAGCTGAGCTCCAGGACATATTGGAGGGGTCTTCAATCCAGGGAAGCCTAGCCAGCATCCTGGTGGCATCTGGAACCTGGTGATTGAAAAGAGAGTTAACATATGAAGCCAAACAATTTGTTGAGCAATCATGGATCCCAAGCTTGGAATAGTGGAGAGGAAGTGTTAGGGAGGTACTCACTGCAAACTCTAGTGTAATCCTGCTTTCAGGTATATATTTTGCAGTAGTTTATGGATACGTGTGCACATATGCTCTCTCTCACAGAAACTGGTGTATATCTAGGTTATGGGACTTTGTTGGAAAGTGAACTACCTGAGATGAAATTAGAGTGTACTATTAAAGGAAAGGTCTCACCCGAGTAATGAAGCTGAAGGGTTGTCATTCCACACGTGAAGTCTCTGGATACATTCTGAGGTGAAGCATGTTGAGGTAGCAATCGTTGCTTTGGTTAGGTTACGATCGGCAGATGCAATGTTATTTGGTTTGGATTGGGAGATGCATACGGGAAAGTGGGCCCTATCCAAGGGTTCCAGGACTGGGGGAAGTAGGGGCTCTATAGTGAAGATGTGAGGTTCCTGCTGTCTTAGGGTTCAAAAAGACAATCAATAGTTAATATTATCATCACATTATTTGTTAATTGGGTTAACTTTGAAAAGTCCCTTTGTTATGGTTTGCTGGACAGTACCCAGTATCTTGTATATAGCTGTGCTATTGGAAGCTTCTAATCTACTTGGTCTAGGCTTTTGAGAGAGTCCGCATATCAAATACATAGCCTATATATTAAAAAGATTCAGTTTGTCTTTTGAGAAACTTTGAGACATACAATTGATTTCCCCCTCTCATATTAATTAGCTCCTGATTTATATGTCTACATTTTGCTAGGAGTGTACATAAACACCATTCCCACCACCAAAGGACTGTGACCCATCCCTCCTGCCCACTCCCACCCCCCACTGGCCCAGGAAGCTACATGCCTATCCCTCACCACTGGGTTTTTACTTTGGTGCCCTACTTACAATTTGATCAGGTCCTGCTTTTAGTTTCCCTTTCAGATCTTCTTAGTCAGCTTCTGTTGATGAGTGGGATCATCCCATACTCATCTTTATCTTTCTGACTTAGTTCACTTAACATAATTCCTTCTAGCTCTGTCCAAGATGGGTCAGAGAAGGTGGGTTCATTGTTCTTGATAGCTGCATAGTATTCCATTGTGTATATATACCACAGCTTTCTCAGCCACTCATCTGGTGTTGGGCACCTGGGTTGCTTCCAGGTTTTAGCTATTATGAATTGTGCTGCTATGAACATAGGAGTACACACCTCTTTTTGGTTGGGTGTTATGGAGTCCTTGGGGTATAACCCCAGGAGAGGAATTATTGGGTCATATGGAAGGTCCATGTCTAGCCTTCTGAGAGTTTTCCAGACTGCTCTCCACAGAGGCTGTACCAATTTACATTCCCACCAGCAATGTAAAAGGGTTCCTCTGTCCCCACATCCTCTCCAGCATTTGTTGCTGCTGTCCTTTTTGATGTATGCCATTCTTACAGGAGTGAGGTGGTATCTTAGTGTTGTCTTGATTTGCATTTCTCTGATAATCAGTGACCTAGAGCAGTTTTTCATATGTTTGTTAGCCTTTTGGATCTCCTCTGTGGTGAATGTTTTGTTCATTTCCTCCGCCCATTTTTGGATGGGGTCATTTGCTTTTTTGGTGCTAAGTTTGCTGAGCTCTTTATATATTTTGGTGATTAGTTTCTTGTCTGATGTCTGGCATGTGAAGATCTTCTCCCATTCTGTGAGGGGTCTCTCTGTTTGTTTAATAGTTTCTTTGGATGTGCAGAAGCTTTTCAATTTGATGTAGTCCCATTGGTTTGTTTCTGCTTTGGTCTTCCTTGCAATTGGGTTTGATTCATCAAAGATGTCCTTGAGGTGTATGTGGGAAAGTGTTTTACCGATGTTTTCCTCTAAGTATTTGATTGTTTCTGGTCTGACATCTATGTCTTTGATCCATTTGGAGTTGATTTTTGTTTCTGGTGAGATAAAGTGGTTCAATTTCATTCTTCTGCATGTTTCAACCCAGTTTTCCCAGCACCATTTATTAAAGAGAGCCTCCTTTTTCCATTTAATCCTTTGGGCCCCCTTATCAAAGATTAGATGCCCTACAACTGATATTTTTAAGAAATTCCTTTCACTAACTTAAATGATTGACATTGATAAGTAATTGTGAAGGAAAATTAACCTCAGTGGTCATTTTATAGCAATCTTGGAGAGATCTGTGTGATTGCAACTTAGATTAAATGCCTTTCTTAGCCCACTTTGTATTCATGAAAAAATTAATAGAAATATCTTAAATAACCAGTATTTTAACTTTTTATAAATTTTGAGACTTTAAAAATATCAACACAAGATACTGAAAATAGACTTTCACTTGGATGAAATTATCACCTGATTTCACTTTCTGTATTAGAAATCTAATGAGTTCAGTGTATCTGTAAGTATACGGATATTTTAAATTTTAATTTTAACAAGTGTGATTCAGCAATTAAATTTTGATTCAACAATTAAAAAAAAAAAGATTTCCAGGCTGGGGGGTGGGGGGGGATTGGACAGTAGCACAGCGAGGTAAGTGCATATGGTACGAAGCACAAGGACCTGTGTAAAAAGTCTGGTTTACCCCTGGCTCCCCACCTGCAGGGGGGTTGCTTCACAGGCGGTAAAGCAGGTCTGCAGGTGTCTGCCTTTCTCTCCCCTTCTCTGTGTTCCCTCCCTCTCAATTTCTCTCTGTCCTATTCAACAACAACAGGATTGTCAATAATAATAACGACAACAACAAGGGCAACAAAATGGGAAAAATGACCTCCAGGAGCAGTGGATTTGTAGTGCAGGCATCGAGCCCTAGCAATAACCCTGGAGGTAAAGATAAATAAATAAATAAATAAATAAATAAGATTTCCAGGCCAGCAGGAGAAAATCTATAGAGGAAGGGACAAAGAGAAACCACAATGGAAACTTATAACCTATCTATGAATTAGCAAAAGGGTGCTGAAAAGGACAAAGGAGAACTGAGCACTGTAGCAGATGCTGCTGTAATTCCACCCTGATTTTCTGGGCAAATGATCCCACCATTGTGTCCTGGAACCGCCCCTTTCCAGAGCCCTACCCCACTAGGGAAAGGTCGAAATAAGCTGGGCCTATGGACTGACCTGCCAATGCCTATGTCCAGCAGAGGAGCAATTACAGAAGCCTGACCTTCCACTTTCTGCACCCAATAAAGAATTTTGGTCCATACTTCCAGAGGGATAAAAAAAATAGGGAAGCTTCCAATGGAGGGGATGGGATACAGAACTTTGATGGTGGGAATTGTATGGAATTGTATCCTTGTTATTGTATAGTCTTGTTAATCATTATTAAATCACTAATGAATTTTTAAAAATAATTAAGTCAATTATAATAATACTAAGTCAATTAATACATAAATGATACAATAAATAAATCATGAAACAGGGTGGTATGCAATGCTTGAGCACAGGACTTGCATTCTCAGAGCTCCATAAGCCCCAGGTTCAGTCTTCAGCACTGTCATATACCAGAGCTGAGTAGCGCTCTGTTCTTTCTGTCTTATAAAAATAATCAATTATTTTAAAAATCAGTGAGTATATTCTCTAATTATGTATAAAGTATATGCGTAAAGAGAGAAAGGCGTGGTCTGGGAGGTGGCACAGTGGATAAGGCATTGGACTCACAAGCATGAGGTCCTGAGTTCAATGCCCGGCAGCACATATACCAGAGTGATGTCTGGTTCTTTCTCTCTCTCCTATCATTTCTCATGAATAAATAAATAAATAACAATTAAAAAAAAAGAGAGAGAGAAAGGCTTGTCATGGCTTGTGTGTTTAGTTTATCATTATTCTGAAATATTTACAAACAAGACTCTGTAGCTTATGAACAGTTTTAAAGGAGTAATCTCTATCAAGGACCTGAAAACACCTAGATAGAATTCCCACCACCAGAAATCCTTCACTGTGTGTTTCCCATACAAAATATGTAGAATCCAGTGCTAGCAGAAAGATCATTTCACCTATTAGCTAGAGACCTGGATTCCAATGCAAGGTATCCTGCTAGTGAATTTGGCCAGACTACACTTGAATCTTGGACTTTAATACTCCATTGAAGAAGAAAGACCCGTCCAAAAGTCACCAGCATAAACAACAAAGAGGAATTATGTGAAGGTGAGAAGACTGGCCAAGTAGTCACTTTAATACTTCAGCCAGCTAAAAGTAGAACATCTGACTACAAATAGACCCTAGGTGGCAAATTTGCTCTAGTTACTACTTAGTAACTAGAGCCCAGTAAAATCTAACTTTTGATAGATCAATTTCCTAGAACTTGACTAGTCTCTAGCACTTTCTTTAAGGGAAAAGTATTAGAGTGCTATATTGGGTGAGAACAGTCTCTTCACTAAGAGTTCCCATAGTAAGAAGAATCTCAAAACTTGGGAATTAACAAAATTTCATGAAAGAAAATCCTCCCCACCTGCAGGGGGAAAGCTTCACAAGTGTAAAGTAGGTATCTTTCTGTTTCTCTCCTATCTTCTGCCTTCTCAATTTCTTTCTGTCTCTATTTAAAAATATTTTTAAAAAGAGAGAAATTTAGATTTGGTCTTTATAAGATGAGTTTTAAAGACTACTAACAATTAACTGGTCAGTCAGTTTTATCAGTAACAGTTCATTAATAATATTCTGTGTGTCTACAATACATTGTCAGCCTATTAGGTCATGCTAAATGGACAGGTAGAAGCTTTAAAAATAAGGCTTAGATCTTAAAACCATTGGCCCTGTATTATATCATATTAGCTCTCACCTTCTTTTCATTTTTCAGTTAGAATCAAAGTTTAGATGCAAACAAATTGTTAATATCTTTTGGCAAAAACTATACGTGTCCTGTCGTATCAAAATTCAAGTCAGTTTTTGGGGAATGAGGAGTGTGGATTTGGGTGTAGGCCAGGTACTCAGGAATCTCAGTGTTAGTACCCTAATTAAGAGGTGCAGGTGTTCAGAGGAGGAGAGCTTAGGACTCCAGGTCTCCCACATATTCAGGAATGCCAGGCACACCTCCAACAGAACCATCCATGTATGGACTTTTGGGGACACTTGGTGCACATAATTCTTCAAGAAGGAGAGACGTCATAACCATAACAAGATAACACACACGGGGGTGGCTGAGTGTTGATACACAAGTGAGAGTGTCAGTGTACTAATGTAAGGTCGGAAATACATCCTAAGAGAGAAAATGGACTTGGTTATTTCAAATAAGGCTCCTGTTCCAGAAGGAACTTCTCTCAGAACACAGAAAATTAATGGGGAAAATTTTACCCCAAGAGGTGCCCAAGAGGTGGCCTAATTGGAAAGATGAATACAGCATTCTATGGAATGCTGTGGAAACTGTCTCTCTTTAGGAGTATTTCTACCTGGAGAATATGACCCCATCTCAGGAAGGAACTTCTTAATAGCTGAGGGAATATGTGTATGTATCTAAATCAAATCGAATAATTCAGTTCAGAACTTGATAAAAGAAAAATGAGTATTATCCAAAAAGGATTATTATTTTAGGGCTGAGGTTTTAGGGGTGTCTTAGAGTCAGTCTGGAGCAAATACCTACTAGAAAGGCTTCAGGTAAATTTGGTGGAGGAGAGTTGAATGGACTCTAGTCATTGAAGTGGAGGGGCATGTGCTCACTGGTCAGAGAAGAGGCTTGGGTTTGTGTTGGGATTCAGGAAAGGCAAGAAGATGGGTGGTTGTAATTCACCCTAAAATGTGGAGCCAGAATTTGACTTTATCATATTTTTTATGCTTTCCCCCCCCTTTTGTTGCCCTTGTTTATTATTGTTTGTTGTTATTGCTGTTGTAGTTGCTGTCATTGTTATTTGCCGGGCTAGCTTCACAGGTGGGATACAGAGATGACCAGAGACTCATGGCTGAGCTTGGAAGCAGTATCTCTTTATTCATGTGGAACGCAGCACAATCTAATCTAAGCTATCTATAATCACAATTCTGTGTATATATATATATTCGCCAAGTAGGGTGGAAACAGGATGTTACGTAGAGAGGGTGGAACAAAAAGGGATTGGTGAAAATCAGGGTCTGATAAGGAGAGGGGGCGGAGCAAAAAGACATCGTGAACCAGTGGGGATTAAACCAATGCCCTGGAGGCAGGGTGGTGCTTAGTTAACAGTGGTTTATATAAATAGAATACAGGGGGGATTAAACCAATAAAACAGAAGGGGTTTTCGAAGCAGAATTTGAAGCATACCAACAGTTATTGGATAGGACAGAGAAATTGAAAGAGGAGGGAGACAGAGAGGGGTAGAGAGAGACAGATATCTGCAGACTTGCTTCACCACTTGTGAAGCAACCCCCTGCAGGTGGGGTGCCAGAGGCTCAAACCAGATTCCTCACGCCAGTCCATGGGCTTCTCTCCATGTGCACTTAACTCGCTGTGCTACAACCCAGCCCCCACTTTATCATATTTTTATTTGCCTTGATTTACTCCACTTTTTAACTTATTAATAACAGAAATAGTGTTTCATAGTATCACTCTGACACGTTTACACCAGGGATTGAATCTGGGACCTCATGCACTTAAGTCCAAAATTCTAACCACTGCATTGCCTCATAGGCCACATGACTGACTTTTTCCTGTTGTTAGGAAGACTACATTAAAGGTTTTCAAGCAAAGAGATTTATGAGATAGCTTACCATGGAAGGTGCCTGTCTTGCCATGTCCATGACCCAGGTTCAAGCCCTCAACATACCACCAAGTAGTAAGGGCACTGAGGAAAGTTTCACGTTGTCATGTTTCTCCCTCTCTTTTAATTAAAAGAAATTATTTATTTATATATTTATTTATTTGAAAGAAACTGAGATGGAAGGGGGAGACAGAGACAGACCATAAGCACTGATTCAGTGATTGTGAGGCTTCCCTCCTACAGGCAGGAACATAGTTTTGAACCCAGGTTCTTGAGCATGCTAATGTGAATGTGTGCACTTAACGAAGTCTACCACCACCCAACCCCATTTATTTAGTTGGATAAAATAGAAAGAAACTAAGAGGGAAGGGGGATATAGAAAAGGAGGGGAGAGAGAGAGATAGATAGATAGAGAGAGAGAGAGAGAGAGAGAAGACCTACAGCCCTGATTCACCACTCATGAAGCTTTCCCCTGCAGGTGGGGACCAGCAGCTTGAACCCAGATCCTTAAATATTATAATACATGTGAACAACCTGGTGTACCACCACCATCTGGCCTCATGTCTCCCCCTGTCTCCCCCTCTCTCTCTTCCTTTTTGAAAATGTCAGTCCAGAATGGTGGAACTATTCATGCACCAGTCTCCAAGAAGCCAAATAAATGGCAAGCAAAGGAATTTCATAGTAAAAACAACGGGTCAGATGTACACATAAAAAAACAGAAGAGATAATTGCTGAAGGCACAAGCATCAATGAGATTTTTTGGAAAGAAAGCCCTCAAAGATAGAAATTCCCTCTCCTCTCCTTTCTTTCTTTTTTTTTTTTTTAATTTTTATTTATAAAAAAAGAAATACTTAAAAAATTTTATTTATAAAAAAGAAAAACTATAGGATAAAAGGGGTGTAACTCCACACAATTCCTACCACTACAACTCCATATCCCACCCACTCCCCTGATAGCTTTCCTATTCTTTATCCTTCTGGAAGTATGGACCCAGGGTCATTGTGGGGTACAGAAGGTTGAAGGTCTGACTTCTGTAATTGCTTCCCCTCTGAACATGGGCATTGGTGGCAGGTTGATCCATACTCTTCCTCTCCTTTCTTGACTGCCCCATGACCCTCACTGCGTGAGATTTCCATGACACACCTGCTCCTTCTACTGCTGTGTTGAAATTACAGTAGCAAAAGGCAAACAAAATACCAAGGAGGATTAGGAAAATCAGGGAAGGGCTATAAGAGGATTCAGAACCACTGAGAAAAGGCAAGGGGATTGGTATAATGGCCCAGGGTCCCAAACGAAATGGGACTGTAGCAGACTGGGGGTGGTACCTTTAGTAGAGATCACATACTACAATGTTCAAGCACTCAGGTTCAAGCCCCATCTCTTCTTGCAGGAGGGAAGCTTCAGATGTGGTGAATCAAGGCTCTGGTATTTCTCTCTCCCTCTCTGTTTCCCCCTTCCCTCTCAATTTCTCCATCTCTATCCAAAATAAATAAAGGACTTTTTAAAAAATCAGGTCATGGAACAAAGGGGAGGTGATCTGCCACATAAATGAATCACCTGGAGAAATCTGATGGTGGAAGAGAACTGCAAAACTAACTAAAAGTAGAGTCACTTAAGGGTATCCACCTACCTACCACCAGCCACAACCCTTGGACTTTTTTTAAGACAAAAGGAAGAAAAGAAGGAAGAAAGAGGAAAGCATGAGGACACAGGTAAGGAGATGAAGTGATGAACAGCATAAGTGAAGCCTGGAAAATAGAAGCAATGACATAACTTCAAAAGATAGAAGGGCTTTCTCATTCTCTGTCGCTCTGTAATAAAACTTGATTAAACCTCCAGCCCCTGTATGTATAGTGGTCAGATGTTTGTATATTTCACAGAATAAGTTTGCTTGGCAGATGTAACTGTGTTGCATAGTTCAAATTTGCTTGGTTGCATTGTCCTGTCTTCCTCCAAACTAAACTATCTATTTGAAAATGTTACAGGTAAAATGGAAGTGGGGGTGGGAGAAGGAGCTGGAAGACAAGGTACTAAGACAAGTGTACAAGTCACAAGGACCCACATTTGAGCCCCTGGCCACCATATAGACAACCATGCACAGAGGAAACCTCACAAGTGATAGAATGATGCTGTGGTGTTTCTGCTTCTCCCCACCCCCCACTCTCTCTCTTTCTCCTTTTTAGTTTCTCATCTTCTACATGGGAAAAAGAAAAAAAAAAGTGTTTTCTCATTTGAGGAACTTCAAAATCATTTACCCCCTCAGAAAAATTGCTACTTTCTTATGACAGTATACTAGACAAGAGCTACAGAACCTCACCCAAAATAGATTGAATACTTTAAATGTTTTCTTATTTCACCCCTCACAAATATGCCTGCAATGCAAAACCAATTATGAGATTGTCTTTTTTTTTTTCTTTTTTTTTAGAGATCAGTGAAAGACATGCTTTCTGATTGGGAGGAAACATATGATTTTACCAAATGGTCTTTACTGGATTTCAGACAACCTGTGTTAAGCTTGGGAGAGGAGAGAGGAAGAGGAAGCATAGGCAAATGAGCAAACACACAGCCAGAGAGTCTGTCTTAACACTAGCCAGCTGAAAGTCCATCTCATGCGCACGTCAGCATTTCTCCATTAGAACAGCCATTCTTTTTAGGCAAACATGGTGCTCCTTATACAATAATAATAATAATAATAATAATCATCATCATCATCATCACAGAGCTGAACACTATTGCTTAGTGCTAGATGCTCAGATGTTGGTGTGATGAATGAATGAATGAATGACCAGACAAACTATCTGTGAAAAATCCAGTTGCAGTTCTGAGTGACTGATTGCCACTGGAGACTAAGAGAAATTTCTCACATACAGGACTTTTAGCATACCCTATAAGGGTGGGAGGAAGCTAAGAATATAAGTAGAAGATTGACAAATTATAAAGCTGTTAGTTGTATCCTCTCACTCAAGAAATCAGGATTTTTTTTTTTTTAACCTTCTAGGAAAACAGGAATTTGGTCAGTCCAATTGAGCAGAAGTAAGGAGAATTGACACTTTTCATACTGGGTCTTCTTTCATCATGTCCTCTTTCCATTTCATGAGGTATTGGCTAATTCCAGCTAAACAAACCCTCTTTCTACATAGTCCCCTAAGATACTAACATCTTCCCCTCCCCAGTACCCCATTAATATCTGTCAGTGCACACTCCCACTTCATTGGCGTCCTACTCAGAGAACAGTTGGCACTAAGATGCTGAGGGAGTCTATGGCTTAAGGGCTTAAGGTGTTGATAACCAAGAACTCTATGGTGTTAAAATCTCAAGGCACACCTAGCTGAGCATACATGTGACCATGCCCAAGGACCTGGGATGGAGTTCCTCTCTCTCCATATCCTTTCCAAAACTTACTTTCTCTTGTTTTATGGATAGAGCCCATTCTCAAAGATGTGAGGAGGAATCTCAGTGTGGTTTTAATCTGCATTTCTCTGATGATGAGCGAATTAGAACATTTCTACATATTTCTGTGGGCCATGTGTATCCCTTCTTTATTGAACTGTCTATTCAAATCTTCTGCCCACTTTTTAATTGTGTTGTTCTTTTCTTTTTGTTGAGCTTCAGGAGTTCTTTATAGATGTTTGATATGAACCATTTGTCTGAAGTATATTGTGTGCAAATAAATACCTTTTCCTATTTGCTGGTTTCCTGTTTATTCTTACGGAATTTTCTTTTGATGTGTAAAAGCTCTTTAAGTTGATTTATTCACTTTGTTTTTGTTTCCCTTGCCCATGAGGTAGAGTCTCCAAATACACCTTCAATGTTAAGGTCCTGAAATGTTTCGCCAATATATTTTTCTATGTATTTTATAGTTTCAGGTCTAATACCCATACCTTTTTTTTAAATCTATTTTAACTTAATTTTGGTGCATGGTGTTAAATGGTGGCCTAGTTTCACTTTTCAGCATGTGGTTGTCCAATGCACCCAACACCATTTACTAAAGAGACTTTCTTTTCCCCATTGGACGTTTTGGGCCCTTTAATATATATTATGTGCCTATATATGGGTGGGTTTAACTCTAGGCTCTCTATTCTATTCCGTTAGATCATATGTCCATTTTTGTTCTAATACCACACTGTTTTAACTACTATGGCTTTGTAATATAAACTGAAGCCAGGAATTTTTGATGCCTCCATTTTTTTTTCTCTTTTTCCTCAGGAGAGCTTTTGCTACTTTACAAATTTTTGGATGAGTTGTTCAAATTTCTTGACATATGTTGTTGGGATTTTAATAGGGATTGCAGTGAAACTATAGATTGTTTTTGGCAGGATTGTCATTTTAATAATACTTACTCTTCTAGTCCATTTTTCTGTTGAAAAGGTCTTTCACCTCCTTTGTTAGATTTATTCATAGGCATTTTATCTTTTTGGATTCAATTGTAAATGGGATTGTTTCCTTGAGTTCTGTTTCCTAGAATGCATATGGACATTATGCATAGATAGTGCCAAACCATTCTACGAAGTGACTGTGTCAACTTTACTCTCATGTCCAAAATGGATAAGAATTTATTTCTGTACCATCAGTAGCAATATTTAGTTCTGCAGGATTGAATTTATCCATTTGGTGGATGTGGATTGGGTCCATCATGTTCTTTTGCATTTTCACAAATACCAGTTGCATACCACTTTAAGATTTTTCTTTGCATTTTTAATTCTTTGACCAGTTTTACCCTATTCTCATTTTCATTATATTCTGTCAATTGATTAGTTGGCATCCTTTATTTTATTACTATTACTTTTTTTAGCAGAAGACTACTCAACTCTAACTATTGGATATGGAACAAGCCAAGGTGTCCTGCTCACCACCTTGGTCCACTAGGATATATATATATATTACTGGGGCTCAGTGTCTACACAATGAGTCCACTGTTCCATGCTGTTATTTTTTCATTTTATTTTTCTTTCTATTTGATAGGATAGAGAGAAATTGAGAGGAGGGGGAGATAAACAGGAAGAGAGAGATGCCTTCAGCCCTTCAGACTTCTCTTGAAGCTTCCCACCCTATAAGCAGAGACCAGGGACTTGAAGCCTGGTACAGAGACATGGTAATGTGTGTGCCAACCCTGTGTAGCACCACCAGCTGCCCAGTAGGCATTCTTGAATTTTCTAGATTCTACTTGTTTTATGGACTGAATATTTTCCTTTTGTGTCTCACCTTAGATATGGTGACTTTCCTTGAACAAAAGATTCTACATAGTGAAGCAAGTTATTTATTTGCTTATTATTTATTATGTGTTTATTTTTACAAAGTTGAGGTGTCATACATGTACAAAGTCATTGTTTTTGGACCACTTTTTCATTCAGGTAGAGGCATGTAGGGAGAAACAACATAGATCCAGAGCTTATCCCTGGTGTTATGGCAGTGCAATGTGGTGCTGTGGTTGAAATCTAGGTTGCACATATAACAAAGCACGCACCTGCCCAGTGAGTTATCTCTCTGGCCAATGAACTGAAATTCTTTGAGTTTAAATTTTCTTTCATTGAATTCTCTTTTTAAAATTACATTATTCTTATTTATTTATTGGATAAAAAAACAGCCAGAAATTGAGAGGAGTGGGGGGGAAATAGAAAGGAAGAAAGACAGAGAGACACCTGCAGCTCTCCTTGACCATTTGTTAAGCTTCCTCTCTGCAGGTGGGACCAAGGTCTTGAACCCAGGTCCTCATGCCTTGTAACATGAGCACTCAACCAGGTGAACCACCATCTGGCCCCTACATTTAATTCTTACCTAACACAGACACTAAGTTTTTCTTGGTTAAAAAAGAAAATTATCTGAGAAAGCATCCTAAAGGCATTACAAACAAGTTTGTTTGGTATCCAGGAAGACACATATCTGAGGTATTTGGGGTTGTTTATGTGAATAGTTGGGAGTCATTGCAGCATGTGCTTTTTTCACTTTCTAGAATAGATCAAACTAACCTATTAACTTTCTTGATAAAAGCCACCACCCAAAGAAACCCCTCTATTATTATTATTATTAAACCCCTTACATATATATATATATATATATATATATATATGCCTTCCCTCCACTTTTTCTTCTTTGAGAAGTAAATCTATTCAGGCAGTGAGATTCCCCCCCTCCCCTTTTTTATTATTCTAACAAATGTCTTCAGCTCAATTTGAATAAATGAAAGAAAAAATGTGATAAAATGCTAATTAAGACAAATGAAACCAAGTAAATAAAATAATGCATTTTACTTGGGAGGAAAAATTTCCTCCAGAACCTCAGTGGCTAACAACAACAAATAATTATTTCTTATTCCATTGACTAGAGATCAGGGCTCAGTAGCTCTCTTCTCATCCTGGCTGGCTCACTGGTCAGCTCAGCTCCACAGGTCTCTTTATGCTAGAACTCAAACTGAAGAGCAGCCACAGTCTGGGATGTATTGGTTTCCTTTGCTGTTGTAATGAATTACCACAAGCTGGGAGGCTTGAAACAACACAGATTTATTCTCTTGTAGTTCTGGAGTCCAGGAGTCCCACATTAAGGTGTTGACAGGGCTGTTGGCTTTGTCTGGAAGCCTGGGGGAGAATCCAGTCCAGGTCTCTTCTCCCCTCTTTTCTCTTCTCTTCTCTTCTCTTCTCTTCTCTTCTCTTCTCTTCTCTTCTCTTCTCTTCTCTTCTCTTCTCTTCTCTTCTCTTCTCTTCCCTTCCCTTCCCTTCCCTTCCCTTCCCTTCCCTTCCCTTCCCTCCCCTCCCCTCCCCTCCCCTCCCCTCCCTTCTTCTTCTTCTTCCTCTCCTCCTCCTCCTCCTTCTTCTTCCTCTCTCTCTCTCTCTTTCTCTCTCTTTCTCTCTCTTTCTCTCTCTCTCTCCTACTAGTGGATGCTGGAAACTGGAAAGTGGCTTGGCATCACTTCCATCACTGCCTACATCCTCACCTCCTCTTCTCCTCTTTGGTCCTGTGTGTCTCTGCTCTCCCTCTGCCTGTTCTACTTATAAGGACCTTCATCTTTTAATTCATTGGCTTTCTGGATAGAAAAATCCCATGTAACCTCTCCAGATACCTAGAATGATTGCATCTGCAAATTTTTATTTCTAAGTAAGCTGACATTTAGAGACACTGAATAAACATATCTTGGGGCCTGTGTGTGTGTTTTGGGGGCCACTTTTCAACCCACTCCATGGAGCATGGTTTTTTTGTGTGTGTGACAAAGAAAAAACTCTCAATGGTAAAAATCCAACATAGCATTGCTCCATAAGACCTCCATTCCAAGCACATGAACCACCACCGTCATTTCCAGATACATCCCATCAGTCAAAACCAATCACAAACCAAGTCCACCTACTACTGAGAGGAGCACATAGACATACAGCAAAGAATGTGGGGTATTTGATCCTAAAAGAAGAGGAAAGAGTTGGCTGGCTACAATAATCCACTCTAACATAAACATATATATTTTAATTGGGATGGAATGTACATTGGCTTATGTGTATGCAGGAAACAGAAAGAGAAAAACCAAAGCACTACTCAATTCTCAGTTCTCACATATACAATGCTGGGGATCAAATTCTGGGGCCTCATGCATACAAATCCATTCAGCTATCTCCTGGCCAAACTACATTTATTTATATTTTTGTCATTGCTAGGACTTTATTACTCCAAGCTTTTCCAAATAGCACACACACACACACACACACACACACACACACACACACACACACACGGGGAGAGAGAGAGAAAAGGGGAAGGGAGAAGGATAGAGAAATTGACTGACTGACTGACTGACTGACTGACTGACTGACTGACTGACTGACTGACTGACTGACTGACTAGTAACTCTTCTCTATGAGGAGACAATAGCTGCCTCCACAGGTCAGCCTACATGACATTTTACTCTCTGCTCAAATCTTCCAAATCAAAGTCCATCATCTTAGAACAGAACCCTAAGACCATTCATGACTAGAAAGCTCTGGCTGATCTGTTATGACCATTGGTGATCACACCTCTCTAGTTACTCTGAAATCATTGTTCTTCTCTAACACAACCTTCATTCATTTATTTTCACCACTTGCTTCTTCCCTTTCATCATCAATCTATTGGCAAAGTTCTTCAGAGAGAACTTAGTCTTTCTTCATCTTTCTTTTCTTTACTTTCTTCTTTTTTGGTTTATGGTGGTACCAGGGATTGAACTTGGAATTTTGAAGACTCAGGCATAAGAGTATCTTTGTATAACCACTATGTTTGCTATCTCCCCTGCCCACCTTCTTAGCTTTTCATTATAGTCTTTCTAGTGCCAGACATTATATATTACTTGATGTGTTTATCTGTCTTCCTCCACCAAAATGTTTTCTGTTCATACATAGAATTATCTTTGAGGGAGTCAGGCAGTAGCACAGCAGGTTAAGTGCACATGGCGAGAAGCGCAAGGATGGGTGTAAGGATCCTCATTCAAGCACCCAGATCCCCACCTTCAGGGGAATCATTTCACAGGTGGTGAAGCAGGTCTGCAAGTGTCTATCTTTCTCTCCCCCTCTCTGTCTTACCCTCCTCTTTCCATTTCTCTCTGTCCTATCTAACAACAATGACATCAATAACAACAACAATAATAACTACAACAATAAAACAAGGGCAACAAAAAGGAATAAATAAGTATTTTTTTTAAAAGAACTCATCTTTGGCAGATAATAGGCTATATATAGTGAATGAATCACAGAATAAATGAACTACTGGGGTAGTGATAGTGTAATATTCCTAAATAATATGCTGATTTCTTCACTAAAAATTCCCTATTAGATATTAACTATTCATTTTCTGCTAAAGAAAAATAAAGGTTTAGCTACTATAACTCTAAACCCTACTGACATGTTCATGCTTACTGTTTTCTTCCAAATCAAAGTACATCATCATTGTTTTGGAGAAATTAGTGTGCAGTATTCACATTACTATGAATATTACCTTTTCTTTCTCAGGTAAAAAAAAATTGATTTTCCTTATATTAAGAGTATTAAGAGCAATCTTGCATGTCCTCCTTTTCTTCATACCTGTTATAAATGTTCTTCCCCAAAGCATAAAAACCATTGATTTGACTTTTCTGCTAAAACATTCTTTCTAGAGTGTTCTGTTCTAGGATCTATAAGTTCTTTGCTGGACCAGCTGTCTTCATAAAATTTCCTTTCACTGTCATCGTGGGCCCATTCTTCATCTTTGTGAAATATCTCTAGATTTGTATTCTTTACTTCCATTTTTAAAAATATTTATTTATTCAGTACTATGAGATAAATAACCAAGTATCACTTTGATATATGTAATACCAAGGATCACACTCAGGAACTCATACTTATGGATGCTGTACATTACCACTGAGTCACCTCCATGACCTCTTTTTCCTAATTCTGGTCTTCCTTTTTGGTTTCCAGTTTCAACTCCATCACCCTTTTTATGTGTTCTTGTTTTATATATTTGCTTATTTATTATTAATTTTGATAGGACAGAGAGAAGTTGGGGAGGAGTAGAGAGGGAGAGATAGAGAGACACCTGCAACACTGCTTCACTGCTCATGAAGCTTCCCTCCCTGTAGTTGGGGACTGGGAACTTGAACTTGGGTCTTTGTGTATGGTAATATGTGTATTCAACCGGGCAAGCCACCACCCAGTCCCTCTTATTTGCTCTTTTTATCATTTTATTGGGAGGGTTAATGGTTTACAGCACTGCCATCGATACATGGATACGATTTCTCATCTCTCTGTTATAGCAAACCACTCTTGCGTCAACTTAGGTCTATTTCTACCATCATGCACCAAGATCCCCAAGCCCTCACATTACTTTAAGAACTTGAATTTCAAAGTAAATATGTTTTCACTCATTGTACTGACCCTTTGTACTCATTATCTTTCATTTTTGTGAATGTTTAATGTATGATTTCTTCAGAAATGTCCTTGCCATAATTCTCTCTGATCTCTTTTTCTGCAACATTCAAACATCAATTTCTGATTTTTTTTTTTTTGAGGTCTGATCTGGTCTCTCCTCTTTTCCACATTGTCTTTTTCTTCCACTTTGTGTCCAGGTTTTTTCTAACCTTTCCTCCAATTTCTTGAGTTGAGTTTTCATAAATCACTGCTTTATTTTTTCAATTTCAAGTGTTGACACCTTTTTAAAGCATCTCTCTTGTTTCATGTATATGATCCCTCCTCTCTCTGAAAACAGTAATTATAGTTTTCTTAAAGTTATATGGTAATTATTGTTTTCTTAAATTGTTCTTCCCTTTCTCACCCTGCCTCTTTTTCCTGAGTCCCCCACTCCCCCTTCCACCATTGTTCTAATCTCCTTTAGACGCTTTCTTATGTTATTTATATTTGAGTGAGGTATTGAGCAGCCAACTGCAAGTTCCTGTGTACAATTTACCTAACCAGTCTTGGACCATTAGCCAAATGTTTCAGGGGACTCTCAAATATTTGTACCTTTAGATTTCTTTTTTCTTTTTCTTTTTTTTTTTTTTTCCTTTTTCATGCCAGTTTCTCCAGAGTGAAATCTTCCAATTCCTTTCAACAAGGTGTAAACCTGACTGGCAGTGTCCTGGGAGCCCCGTGGAGTGAGGAAGCAGTATTTTAGAGAGGACTCAGTAGTTTTTCACTTAAAGATCTGATTTCATGACATGGTCCAACTACTTTGCTTGTGCTCCTAGGGCCAACAGTGAACAAACTTCTTTCCAGAGAACTAACTTACTTTCTGTGTGATTATGAGAGGGGCATTCTGGTTTTGCATGTATGCAAGCATGTGTCTTTAACTGCTCCTTACTTAATTTTTAAGCAAATCTATTTCGGTTTTCATCATTCACTTCCACGGGTTTCCAGAACTTCTAAAATTCAGAGTTTGTCCCGGTTCTATGGCTTGAGTCTGCTTCTTTCCTGTCATCTGAACTTCTGCTCCAGCAAGGGCCAGGGCTCAGCTTCTCTGGTCTGGTAAGTCGATTACCAACCACCCATCCATTTTCCATATTCCCAAAATTGGCTGACACCTGAACTCTCTGTTGATTCATTTCCAGTACTCTGCCTTGTAGGATTTGTGTATGTATGCCTTTTTTTCTACTCTCTCTCCCTCTCTCTCTCTAAACGCCATTACTATTGTTTCAGTGAAGTTTGGGAAAGAAGATGAAGTCTGTGTTTGATCTGCTGAGTTTAACCATACCCTTGAATGTTTTAATTTTTAATTCTGTTTGTTCCATACTCTTTCGTAATAATATTCGCCTACAACTTTTTCCTAATGGTTTCATGGGTTTGTTTTTTATGGAACCTAGTTTCTTTTAGTGTGAGGTGGAAATTTTGAATCTAATTTTATAGTTTCCACATAGACATCAATTATCATTTTACCATTCCTAGGGTCTGCCCTTTTCTCTCCAATGTGTGTAACCTATGTTGTTATTTCTTTTTAAACTTCCATACATGTTCAGGCCTATTTCTAGGCCTTCTACTTTATTCTGTTGATCCCTTTGTCAATTCCTGTGCCAGTAACATTTACCTTAATTAGGGTTCTTCTATAAAAATCTCAGAACATATTTTTAGATCTTTACTTTTTTTCCATATCAACTTTAGGAGTGTTTTGCCAAGTTCTACTAATATATAACTTACAGATTTTAATTAGGATAATAAAAGTATAGGCTAATTTGGAAATGATTTATATCTTTATGATTCTGAGGTTTACATCCATAAAATTGATACATATATCATCATTTATGGAAATTTTTTCTGTCCTTGAATCAAGTTCTAGTAGTTTTTTGCATATCTTTTGTTACATTTATTCCTAGGTAATGCACACTTTGTTGTTATTACAAACTTTATTTTCACATTATATATTTAAAATCAAGAATGGATTAGTTATAGAAACCTTGGACTTTTTTCACGCTCAAATTGATTTCCGTAATTTGACTAGACTCATTGCTATAGATTTGTAGATTCTTGAATTTTCTGAATGCATATAACAAATAAATATGTTTATTTGTCTTTCTAATTAAGTAGATTTTTCTTTTTTATTTACTGAAATATCTAATTCGTTATTCAACTCGTCTTTGCATAGGAAAGATAGAAATTATTTGTCTTTTAATTGATTCTGTGGAAGCACTTTCACTATTTTATCTTTGAGAATAATATTTATAGCAGATTCCTAGTAAATGTCTCTTACTCTGCTTTTAAAACTTCTATTACTAGGGGCCAGGTGGTGGTGCACCTGGTTAAACACACACATTACAGCATGCAAGGACCTGAGTTCAAGTCCCAGGTCCCCACTTGCAGGGGGAAAGCTTCACCAATAGTGAAGCAAGGTTGCCGGTGTCTCTTTGTCTCTCTCCTTCTCTATCTCCCCCTCCACTTTCAATTTCTCTGCCTCCATCTGATAATAAAAAAATAAATAAATGTATTTAAATAAATCTTTCTACTATTTAATTTTTCATGTCTTCCCCCCTCTAAGTGAGTACTAAATTTATAGGCATTATTCTTTTTTTAAGTCCTTTGCTATTTTTTATCATCTTTATTTATTTATTAGACAGAGATAGCCAGAAATCAAGAGGGGAGGGAGATATAGGGAGGGAGAGAAACAGAGAGAGACACCTGCAGCAGTACTTCACCATTGTCAAAGTTTTCCCCCTGCAGGTGGGTACTAGGGGATAGAACCTGGGTCCTTATGCATTGTAACATGTGTGCTCAACCAGGTACCCCAACACTCAGCTCCTATTATTATTATTATTTATTAGGATACTGTTCCTATTTTTGTATACTTAAATTTTTTCATTGCTAATATGTTATAACATATTAATATTTTCTGACTTTGAAGAATCTTCTCATTGTTTTTATCTTATTTTTATTCTACAGTGTACAGTAAAAATTTTGTATCTTAGTTTTAGGTTCATAAACACAATTTGTTTAATTTTGTCTCTTTTTAGTATTTGCCATTCCGTTTTTATATCAACCTTTTGCCAATCTATTTATTGTTTTATAAACTGGGTTTCCTGGAAGATTTCATTTGTATAAAAGATGTTGGGGTAGGGAAAGCCATTCTGCCTCTTCTAAAAGATTCTAGTCATCTGTTCTATTCAAAAAAGTAGATATTTTAAGATGCAAGAATGTGTAGTTTTTTACATTTATTTATTTATTCCCTTTTGTTGCCCTTATTGCTTTATTGTTTTTGTTGTTATTGATGTTGTTATTGTTAGATAGGACAGAGAGAAATGGAGAGAAGAGGGGAAGACAGAGATGGGGAGAGAAAGATAGACACCTATAAACCTGATTCACCGCCTGTGAAGAGACTCCCCTGCAGGAGGGGAGCCGGGGTTTGAAGCAGGATCCTCATGCTGGTCCTTGCACTTTGTATCATGTGCGCTTAACCTGCTGCGCTACTGCCCGACTCCCAAAAATGTGTAGTTTTATGGAACTAACTAAAGCGACTTTAATTTTGAATGGAAATAAACATGGGCTGTTTTAGTTATTTGTTTCTTCCAAATTGACACACAAGCAAATTGCCCACGACTTGTCTACATGATTGATTGTAAATACTCAGTTGGCACTGAGAAAAACACGTCTCCTTGGTTTTGTTATGCCTTCATTGGGTAGATAGATCCTATGCTGGTCAAATCATTCTTTTCTTTTCTTTTTTTTAATGGAGAGTTTAATGGTTTATAGTTGACAGTAAAATATAGCAGTTGGTACATGTGTAACATTTCTCAGTTTTCCACATAACACTCTACCTAAGTCCCCTCCACCATTATGTTCAGGACCTTAATACCCTCCCGCCCCCCCCAACCAAGAGTCCTTTATTTTGGTGCACTACACCAAATCCAGTCCACGTTCTGCTTTATATTTTCCCTTCTGTTCTTATTTTTCAACTTCTCTCTATGAGTGGGATCAATTGTTCTTTCATCTAGAATGATCCACATAGAAAATAAATTCCACAGAAATTTCCTATATGAACACTGTATAATTTTAGTGTTATTTACAAATGACTTCTATAAAAAGTAAGCACTAGAAAGGAAAAATTTCCCATGGCAATGATTGGACAAGACCATATATTTTCTTTCTCTTTATTCCTTTCCCTTTCTATTTTATTGCTGCTTCACTAAAACAAAAAGTAAAATACAGAATAAAAAACATTTTCCTAAGTCATGGTGTATCCCATATGAAATGCGTATAATTAATTATTCTTCTAATTATGTAGTTTCCCAACAATCTTTCAAATTCCCCAAATAGGCAGAATGGTTGCTCTGCTAATATACCCTGGACATGAAGCATTCCGAATTTATCTGGGGAAACATATTTCTATTTTCTAAAAGCAAACCACAAAATATTTAGTCATTTATCTTCCAAAAACCATACAAAAATGTATGTCCTTTCCATGTTTCCTGCTGATAATATTTTTCTTTCCTTTGGAAAGCTGGTATTTATTGACTTCATAGATGGCAAATTATGCTCTGATGCTGGTGGGCAAAAAAGGGCATTTACTCACACAAGCAAAGAGAGCACTTGTCTAGCATCAACAGTGGCCATGGAAAACAGTGTGTTAAAGCAGGTCTCATTGACTGCTGGCTCTCATAGGCCCCAAATACCTCTGAATGCGGGGCACATCTGCACAGATGTCACTAAGTCCTTTTCCAAACTCTATGATATCTGCCTTCTATTGTCTTTAAGCTCAGCATGAAGTATTATTCCAGCTTTACAACCTGTTTGGCTAGGGGGGATGTCCCTCCTCTCACCAGTGAAAACTGGCTCTACTCCTAAATTTTATTGCTAAATCATATATTTGGGATCAGAAAACATGTTCCCATAAGGACATTTGATGCACAGTGGTGCTCCACAGATGCCTGGCTGAGCCATGGTGTTCCTGAAATTCAGCCTTGCCTCTTCCATTCCCACCAGGCAGGATTTATTGCGTTCCCCTGAGAAAGTACATTTGGCTTTCTAACTTGTGCTGCCTGAACTCACTTCTTCTGGCTGGCAGCCTTAACTGTAAAAGGGGGTGCAGTAGGGGTGAGGGGGGTATGCATCAGTGGTAGTTTGGAACAGGGAACAGAGTAGCCATCCCAAGAAAGAGATCAGTGGAGAGCTGATAGTGATGCCTGTGGGTCAGTTGGTAACTCTGAAGAGCTGTCTGGGTGTCTCTGTCACATCCCAAGTCTCCAAAGCTCAGGAGCATTTTACTAAGAACAGATTATTCCTAAATCAGATATTCTAAGTGGAGGAAAGGCATAGGAGCTGGAAGAGAGCTCAGCTAACAGATAACACACTCTGCTGTTTATCAGGCCCAGAGTTCAAGTTCAACATCCGTGGGAGTACCATGGGTAGCAACAGGGAGTGTTTCTTAGTTGGTGGAATAGTGTTGTAGTGTCTCTCCTCTCCTCTCTGTTTCTTCCCACCCCACCCCACCCCACCCCACCCCCGAAAAAACACTGAATTTCTATACATATGATTAGCCAGGACAAATATTTTAACACTGGGTCAGTAATAAAAGTCTCCAAATACATAGCAGATAGTTGGCATCAACTGACACCTAACCCCACATCTGACAGAAAGGACTCAGAAGTAATGTTTTGTTGTGTAGTCTTGGCTGTCTCCTGGAATGATTCTGTATCAGGAAGTACAAAACCATGGCTTGTACACACATGTGGGCCAGGTGACTTCATCTCAGTGCAGCACCTCCAGTTTTGACCCTCTCTTAGCATTCATCCGACCAATAGTCAGAGCCCCTCCAAGAAGCTACTAAAATGTAGTGGTTACTTTTGCAGGAAAACGACTCTGTGTACACACAGACACTCACACGCGCGCGCGCGCACACACACACACACACACACACACACACACACACCAACCTCTTGTAGTAATTGCTAGATCTGCTCATGCCTTCTCTGCATTTCAGTTTCTAGCAAATCCAAGGAAAACAAAGGGAGAAAGGGGGAAAGAGAGAGATATAGAAACCAGATGAGAACATACACCTCGTAGGTCCTTACCTAGCTGAGTTATGCCACTGAGTTTATTCTGCCCAGTTTTGTTATTGTTAGTTGCGTTTATAATACATGTAGATACAATTCAGTGAGGGCAGGACCTCTTCAAGATAGAATTTAGCCTGTGCATTAAGTCAGGTTCCTGGCCATTTCAGGTGTCAGAAATTTGAAGCACCTTCCTGTCACTGTGTCTACACTGACACTTTGAAAGGAAGTCCACTCTTAAGGCTCCCTCAATGAAAAGCCCTCCCCACCCCCAACTCCAATAAACAGATGGGCTGTTAACTTTTTCTTACAAGAGACTCTGCTTTCTTTTCCAAGTTCCACAAGACAGCCTCGCTCCCCTTCTCTCTTTCTCTCTCCAAGATTAACATTTCTTATGATTGTTCCTGACAATCGATTCACTTCCAGAGGCCCTGCAAAGGATAACCAAAAAAGGGCATGGAGCAGGCTGGTTTTGGCAGCCAGCAAGCAGTTTCAGAGCTCTTCGGGTCTCGGTTTTCCTGATGAGTGATTTCCTGAGCATGCCTAGGGAATGACAGGCATCCCCACAGGCAGGCTGCATCCACCTCAGCTGGGGTGTCATCACTGACTGCTTATTAGAAAAAAAAAGAAAAGAAAAGAAAAGAAAAAAGCAACAGGACAATGCATACCACCGCCCGCAGACTGTAAACACAGGGGATATGTATTCACTTAGCATGGACTTCTGGGAGGAGCTAAGGAAGGGCGGTCTGAAGTTTTATTGAATAGAGCAGTGTGTATTCCACTGCTTGCTTGCCTGCCCTCTTGCTGAGCTCCTGCTTGAAGAAACCAGTCCTTCCTTTCTGATTTAATTTCCTGGGGGAAGAAGTTTCAGCCTGCAAGGTAAGGCACCAAGATGGTGAGGAGGAATTTCTCAGGGGTTGGCAGTATTTCTGACCAGGGGAACTGGAGATATGGAAGGCTTTTGAAGTCATGCAAATTCACAGAGCCAGACTGAGCTCCGCTGCCCTGCAGATGTTCTGAGAGACCAAAAGGATGGAGATTTCAAGTTTTGTTGTGAACGTTGGGGAGAGTGGAAAGCAGAGATGGAGACTGAGACTCCAGGGTCCAGAAGATTTGGGTAGGACAGCCTTTTGTTTGGGCTGCGGTGGGATTATACCTGGGAGCTAGAGAGTAGAGAGCTATAGGCCAGCTTTCAGTAGTCAGTCTGCTCACACGGGCAGTTTCTCCTGTATCTTTTCTGATCAGAGATTAGAAAGGATTTGCTTTAAAAAATAAATACAATAAAATAAAGAGCCACTTTTTAGGCTGGTTCTCAGTTAAAGGCATTTCCGTGTTTCATTTTATTCTGCTGATCAGTAGGTGAGACATCTAGAACTGCAAGGAAAGAGTGTCAAAGTTAGAAAAAACTCTGGCACTTAGCACTGGGTGGGTTCCTGATCTTTGCTAAAACAGAAGAGATGCTTATCATAATCTGTTTCCTGTAAAACTTACTATTGACTGAATGCTTGTGTTAGTGGGTGTGTTTGTAGAGATTGGTTTTTATATCCTACTAAATGATTTTTTTTTTTACTTTTTTTTTCCCCTAGAGCACTGCTCAGTTCTGATTTATTTATTGTTGACCATTAACCCTGGGACTTCAGAGCCTGAGGCATGAAAATCTTTTTATATAACTATTATGATGCCTTCCCAGGATTTGTTGAAGGTTTTCATTCTCCCTTTGCAAATGTGACTGAGTGTGAGTAGAGATGTGGAAAAGTGTGAGTTGAAAGAGTCTTCCAGAAAGGGAAAGAAGCATTCATTTCAAGAGAGTCAGACCATTGGGGCATCTCAAACATTAGTATAAGACAGTTAGTGGGTGATAGCCTGGAATTCCTTTTAGAAAGAGTCCTTGCTTGTAGGGGTGTGAGAGAGTTTTAGTGCTGTAACCAAAAAATAAAGTGAAGAACAGTCCATGAGAACAAAGTACTTGGTATTCATAGGTACATCCTGTTAGCAGCTGGATTCGTAAACTCAAATAGTCAAGTTCTACTGTCTGGCAAAAGTAGGCATGTAGGGGTAGAAGCTAAGTGAAAACTGGGACAATAGCAAAGTAAACCCAATGGTAATTTCTCTCTCTCTCTCTCTCTCTCTTTTCAAAAAAAAAACAACAACAAAAAACAAACTCCAAATATTAAAGGTCTCTAGTTTCAATGGACTGATTCAGTTTGATTTTACTCCATGAAATGAGGCAGTTTTGTGTTGAGACTCATTAAATAATCATTTTTTTTTGTCCTTAGAAGTTTGGGGATAACTTTCTTGAGAATGTCTCCCCCTCCTTCTAGAAGTGATATATGAGAACGGAATTCCCTGTGAATTTCTTGCCCTGGAACAGTTCTCAGTAAGTGTGAGAGAAAGGCTGCAGGCAAAAAGCTATAGTTTGATTGTTCTCCTTCCCTTGAAGAGATCAAGTTCCAAACTATTTTCACAGTATTTTTAATGTCAATCAAAATATGGAGAGCTTTTTTTTCCCCTTCAACTATTCGCAAAACCATGTAGGGGATGCAGTTTGGAAGGAAATCTGTAATCTTGGGATTTGAGGATAAATTCCATTTTGAAACTAGCATCTCTGAATCTCTCAAACTTGGCTACCACAGCTCTCCTACCCTCATGTACTCCCCACCACCATCACCCCCAATAACCACGACGCATTTTTTAAATAAAGTTCAAAATGCTCTGCTCTGTATAGTGACAGATCAGGAGGACTGGGTATTTTCCTTGATGTTTTGCTTTCTTCCTATTAAATATAAGCTAAAACACATCTTTCTAAGAAGGGAGGTAAAATGAAGACACTGAAGATTCAGTGTAAGGTGGGGGCTAGAGGGTCACTCCTCCAGTAAATAACACACATTACCTTGACCAAGGACTCACATTCAAGCCCCACTCCCCACCTGCACTTGGGGAGGTGTCATGGGCAATGGAAGCTTCAGGTGTCCTTCTATTTGCCTGTTTCTCTACCCAGACCCACTCTGTCTCTCACCTCTATTAAAACAAAAATCGTCCCTGGATCCCTGGATCAGTGAAAGTGTGCAGGCACTGAGTTCCCGTGATGACTTCAAGTGGCAAAGAAACCAACAAAGAACTTCAGTCTGAAAACGTTCATTTTGTTCAAATCATTTACTAGAGACATGGTGGCACTAGGCTAGGGTGAAAAGTCACTAGTAAAACATCGATTAGTGTGCACACAAGAAATGCATAATGGGTCAATCCAAAGATACCCCTGCAGGGTTGCTTCCATTGTTGAAAGTCAGCAGAATGTGCAATTTAAATAGTTCACACACAGGTGATTGTTTTAAATAAATATACAGCCCTTGCCTGAAAGATAACCACGTTTAAACTGTGATTGAATTCTCTCTCCACTTCTTACCTAGTATCTCTAATCACCTGTCTTTTCTCATATCGGAGGACCCATGAGTAGCAGCACCTCCTCCATTCTAATTCTTTCTAGAACCCGGAGTCCCAGAGTCCAGGAAATACTAGTGTAATCAGTAGTTTTCAAAAATGTTGTCTTTAGTAATACAAGACCAAAAGGACATACATATTATGAGACCAAATAAAATGGGAGCTCAATGGTATAAGACCACATCCAGGAACCAGGAAATCTGAAGATCCAGTTGAACAGAAGGCCAGAATTATAGAAAAGTATGCCTTGACAGTGAGGAGAGTATTCTAATCAGCTCCTAACATAGGCCTGAGGGTCTCCTGCTCTGGGGCCAATAGCATAGATTTGATATGTGTCCAGTCATGGAAATTCTAGAATTCAGCTTGGGCGGTCTCTGTTCTGATGAGTAAAATATATTTCAGTGGGAAAAAACATAGTCTTAAAAACACTGGTAGCTGCCTCCATTTGTTATTTTTATGGCAGCATTGTTACTGAGAGGTTGTTCTTTAGCAAGACAGAAAGGTGACTTGAGTATGGGCATGAAAAGGGATTAACTCCTTTCCCATCTTCCAGCAGCAGCCTGTCACATGTCTCAGAAATGTGGTGGGGTGAGGCCATAGAGGGAGGACAGGGGAACATGCTGACAAAGTGGTATGCAAATAGCATAATAGGACTGAGGAGGAGGTTGGAAAGATGCTGCCAAGGAATTGTCAGCCTTTAAAGAAGAGTTTTCTGGCTAAATTCTTTCTTGAGCCCAAAAATAGAACCACTAGCTCCTTACTGCAAGTCCTTCATCTGTCAAGTTAACCCAAGTTTGTTCTTGGAAAAATGCCCATGGAGTGTGAGAAGTTGGGTAATTTAAAGGAATTCTTGTGGTCCAGGAGGTGGCTCAGTGAGTAGAGCATGAAACTTGCTAGCATGGGACACCTAGTTTGGCTCTTAGCAATGCATATGCCAGAACAGATCTCTGGCCAGTCTTCTCTCTCTCTCTCTCTCCCCAATGAATAAATACACACATAAACACACACACCCATTTATAACTCAAGTTAGATTCAGGAGCCCAGTGAATAGCGTTTGATCCCAGTAGTGGTTGTTCCACAAATAATGAACACATAGGAGGAAGAAGTCATTAGTTCTTTAGCCTGATCTGTAAAATGGACATTCTTTTTCTTAATATTTTATTTATTTAATAGTGAGAGGGGTAGGGAGAGAGACAGAGAGAGAGAGAGAGAGGAGAGAAAGAGACATCACTCTGGTATATGTGCTGTTAGGGATCGAACTCAGAACCTCATGCTTCAGAGTCCAACACTTTATCCACTGTGCCACCTCCAGGACCACTAAATGGACATTCTTATATTTCTCTACCTCCTAGTGTGGTTGAGATGTTTAACTGAAGAGATGGAGAGGTAGTTCAGCATTAGAACATAAGACTTGCATTTCTTAGGGGTTAAAGGTCTCAGGTTCAGTTCCTGGCACCCTATGTGCCAGACCTGAGCAGTGCTCTAGTCTTTCTCTTCCTCCATACCCCACTACCTTAACATTCATGAAAATTAAAAAATGACTAATTAAAAAAATGTACAAATGAAATGTAATCATTCACTCACCCCCTGTAGGCTATATCTCCCAAACTCTCTGCAGTGAGTCCTCTGGGCATCATGCTTATCTTGTCTGGAATTCTCTCTCCATTCTTACCTAGTATCTCTAATCATCTGTCTTTACTCATATCTGAGGCACCATTAGTAGAACCTCCTATGTTCTAATTCTTTCTAGAACCCTGAGTCCGAGTCTAGGAAATACCGGTGTAATCAGTATTTTTCAAAAATATTGTCTTTAGTAATACAAGACCAAGAGGACATATATATTATGAGGCCAAATAAAATGGGAGCTCAGTGGCATAAGACTACATCCAGAAACCAGGAAATCTGAAGATCCAGTTGAACAGAAGACCACTGACAAGGTGCTGACAACAGAAAGGCCGTAGTAAATGAGGCAGCTTCTCTGCCTCCAGCCAAAAACATGGAACTAATCCCAGCATGTCAAGTTTGGGCCATGTTGGGAGGGTGAGGTAATCAGGAGCACCTGGCTGTGGTTCCTGCTCCATGCATCTGGCCTCTCACCTCCATTTGCTTTAGTGTTTAGAGGTCCCAGCTGGCTCCACTGTACCTGCTTCCTGGTAGCATCCCCAACTTCCTAAATACCCCTCCTCTTCCTCTACCAACTGTTCTAACTCCCCTGCCCCTGAGACAAATAGCACTTTCCTGACCCAACACTGACTATTTGCAATAGTCTATTGAGTACTTGAGTAAGATCCAGAGAATAGCAAAGGGGTTAAGTCTAGATGTACCCCATGGAGAGGTAGTTCTCTTCACTTTCTGAGGCAGTAAGGGAACAGATATAGCAGACAGATAGTAATCAGAGCCATTTCCGTGGTGATGGGTCATTCACAATTGACCAGCATTGTGTGAGGAGGACAAGAAGCAACAGGTGACTCTGAACTGGGAGGAAGAGGCAATGCATGTGCTTGGCTCTGTCTCATTCTTCCCTGTGTTAAAGTTGCTGTCAGAGGCAAGAGAATCTCCATGTGATAAAAGAGCTTAGGGGGTCTCAGAATCTTGAACTCCACTCCCATCACAGTTCTTCAGTGTGGTATGTATGTGCTCCACTGGGCGAGCCATCAGCTGGTCCCCATGAAGTAAAGTCTAACTCCTACTGGGGTCAAGAGTGGATAGAATTAACATGAATGGAACACTCTTTTTCTGTTTCTTCAGAGTCTTTGGAAGGAATAAAGGAGATGAGCTCCTCAGACCTCAATTAAAAAGAGATGAGAGAGTGAGAGAGATTATAAGGGCTGGAGAAGTCAGGAGTGACCGCTGTAGTGTGGGCTAACAAAACACCAGAATAATAAAAGTTCAGTAAAAGGATTGCTGTGTTGGAGATAGAGGTCACTGGATAGGGTGCCTGCATTACCTTGTGCACATGGCAGGTTCAAACCCAAGTACCGCATGAAGGTGCTATGGCAACAAAGGAAGCAGTGATGGATGTTGCGATCTCACTCTCTCACTCTGTCTCTCTCTCTCTCTCTCTCTCTGATGTCTGGAGAAGCAAAATTGCACTTGGCTGAGGTCCTAGTTCTACCAAAAATAATATTTTAAAAAAATTTCTGAGTAGCTGGAAAATAATTTTTTAAATTTTAGGTACTTGATATTCCACTGAATAATCTTAGTAAGCACTCATATTAGTAACATGCCTTTTTAAAAAAATGTATATCAGTGATAACCTAATGATAAATTACTTTTCAAGCATTTCCTAAGGCTTCTGGCACTGCTTTGTGAACATATAGATGAAAACATTTGACCTTGAAGAAATCATTTCACTGGGAGAGAGACATACGATGCAGGAATATGTAATCAATTTCCTTTACACCCACATGTAACATTCCCTCTGGCTTGTCCCATGATGCCTTGCTGGGGAACCAGGCCAATTTCACCTGCTAGAAGTGAACAGGACCAAGGCAGATTGCCCAGTGGACCCAAGGATCAAGGACATTGGTTCCGTTTGGCATCAGGAGATAGCAAGCCAGATTATTGTTACAAAGCACAATAGCTTAACATGTGAATTACATTTGAGTAAACAAAGAAGAAAGCCAACAGAATAAGGAGGAGATTTAGACCTCAATTTTTTACTTAGAAAGTCTCTGCATGGATAGGTACCCTGATATCTGTGAGAGTACTTGGCATAGCAGTCGGGGCATATTAATAAACTTCAGTAGCTCAAAAAAAGACAGAATTAGAAGACATGTGGGAACATAAAAAGGGGGGGGAGGTTTACAAGGACATCTAAGAAAGAAGGCCAAATAGAGCCAGAGTCCAGAGAGAATGAGGTTAGAATGAAGGTATGTCAACGTCAGCTCAGCAGGCTTCCACTCACTATGCCACAGGTGGCTGTTGTCCACTGGTAATTTTCTTCTTTGTTTTCTGGTCTAATTCTGAAAGGAGATATACTAGGATCAGCTAATAAGTGTTGTCTTTGTTTGGCAAATCCCTTAGCAAGAGGGGACATCAAAGGTTAATGGATAAATTAACTCTAGATGAGCTTTAACTACCAGTGGGTCTGTCAGTGGTCAGCTCTTGGCAAAGAGGGGGAAAAAAGTCTTGCAGGAAGGAAGCTGGGCATGGAGAATAAATTAACTGAAATGCTGGACAGTTATCCATGAATATCATTTGAATTTTATGTGATTGTATTCCTAGAGAGGCAAATACTCAATTTTAAGGTTATGCCATACTTGATGACAACATTGGCATGGTCCCATGAGTCAATGTTAGGGTAGATTAGTTTGGTAGTTTGTTCCACTGAAAATTAACAAAGAGAAGAATCAGCTGTCTCAAAAAGATTCTAAAGAAAAGCACTTGAGTATTTTTGTTGGCAAGAAACTTCATGTGTGTCAGAGGTGTGATATGGCTCCTTCTAAAGTAACGACAATTTGTAATATTCAATAAATAATGATTCCATTGCAATAAATGAAAAGCATTGTATCCCCATGTAAATTATAGTTCTTTAGAAGGCTGATTCATGAAAGCTAGATTATGTCTAATCATTGAAAGTTTCAAGTCTTGACATACTTGCAATGTCATATTGCATTTATTGAGCACCTGTTTTGATGTCAGTTATGGGGAATAAAATAGAAGGAGAAGGAGAAGGAGAAGGAGAAGGAGAAGGAGAAGGAGAAGGAGAAGAAGAAGAAGAAGAAGAAGAAGAAGAAGAAGAAGAAGAAGAAGAAGAAGAAGAAGAAGAAGAAGAAGAGGAAGAAGAAGAAGAAGAAGAAGAAGAAGAAGAAGAAGCATGTTCAGTTCAAACCTCAATCCTTGGGTGGGCAGACACTGACATCCAGGACAAGTGCCAAAGGCAGGAGAAAAGTCAGAAGAACAGAATATGGCAACAGAGAGGGATCTGTTCTCAGGTCCCTGGAGGAAAAAAAAAATGTAGGAACCACAAGGATGTCTTCAAATATTTGGAGTACTTTTATGTGGAGAAAAAAGATGGTCATGTTTCTCAAAGCAGCAAAACTGAATCAATAAATTCATGCTTTAGAAAAATTAATATTGGGCTTGGCAGTAGCGTGGTGGGTTAATCACATGGCACAAAGCGCAAGGACCAACATAAGGATTCCAGTTCCAGCTCCTGGCTCTCCACCTGCAGGGGTTGGGAGGTCGCTTCATAAGCGGTAAAGCAGGTCTGCAGGTGTCTATCTTTCTCTCCCCCTCTCTGTCTTCCCCATCTCTTTCGATTTCTCTCTGTCCTGTCCAACAACAACAGCAATCACAGCAACAACAATAATAAGGGCAACAAAATGGGAAAAATGGCCTCCAGAAGCAGTGGATTCATAGCGCAGGTACCAAGCCCTAGCGATAAACCTGGAGGCAAAAAAAAATTAAAATAAAAAAAGTATTAATAAGAGCCAAGTGGTGGCACACCTGGCTAAGCACTCACATTACAGTGCTCAAGGACCTAAGTTCAAGCCTCTGGTCCCCACCTGCAGAGGGAAAGCCTGGCAAGTGGTGAAGTAGGGCTGTAGGTATCTCTCTCTCTTTCCCTCTCTATCTTCCCTTCCCCTCTCAATTTATCTCAGTCCCTATCCAATAATAAATATATATAAATAATGATATAATAAATGAATAAATAAAAATGTATTGAGAAAATTTTGTCCTACAAGACTGTTGTTGTCACCGAAGTACAGTTTCACATGTCCCCAAAATACGTATTAGCGTACCTCACCCACCACCAAACTGTACACTCCATCTACCATAAACTCCCTTTAAATCTCCTTTGCCCTCCCCTTTTGAATCCTTGAGTCTGTTAAAATAGGTCACAGTTCATTCATGATTTACCCTGAATTTCCCTTGTTATACATCTTTTTAAAAAAATATTTATTTATTTCCCCTTTTGTTGCCCCCTTTTTTTTTATTGTTGTCATCTTGTTAGATAGGACAGAGAGAAATGGAGAGAGGAGGGGAAGACAGAGAGGGGATACCTGCAGACCTGCTTCACTGCCTGTGAAGCAACTCCCCTACAGGTGGGGAGCCAGGGGCTTGAACCAGGATCCTTATGTTGATCCTTGCTTGCACTTCATGCCACGTGCACTTAACTTGCTGCGCTACAGCCCAACTCCCTGCTATACATCTTAAGCCCCACGTATGAAAGAGATCAATCAGTATTTATCCTTCTGGCTCATTTCACTTAACACGATTCTTTCCAGTTCTATTCATGCTGTAACAGAAGACAAGATCACATCTTTTCTCACAGCTGAGCAGTATGTCATTGTGTAAATAAACAACTTCCTTATCCTCCTGGCTGTTGAACATTTGATTGTTTGCAGATCTTAGATATCTCCAATAGCACTATAAAAATTCATTACATTTTAAGTGAACAGGGTCTTAAGAATACGTTTTCATTTGTTTCCTAGCTCCAACAATTGGTAGGGACTCTGTATATAACACAGTGTTGGGAAGAACACTGAAGCTAGGTCTAAACTTACTAGGAGTCAAAATGCTGTGCATTATAAAAATAAAATGTTAATTTATTTAAATTACTACTGAAGTTCCAGAATTAAAGTAGCTTTTAATATTGTGTGTGTGTGTGTGTGTGTGTGTGTGTGTGTGTGTGTGTTTTCAATCAGTGAACCTAACACATATAATTTTACTGTACTGAGAAGGTTGCAGTGAGGGATTTAAAGTTTAAGCAGTAATTTGAAAAAAAAAAATTAAGAAGAGCCAGTGACCTAATGTTCATTTACTCAGATGGGACGTACATACTTGTTTCTTTGATCAATGGCTACCCACCTTATTGGTCAATAAGAGCAGAAAACCTGTGCCATATCTTGGACAGAACTTGAAGGTCTCACATTGAGTGAGATAAGCCAGAAAGAGAAGGACAAATATTGAATGATCTCACACATAAGTGGAACCTAATAATCAAGAACAGTAATGGAAAATATAATGTCAAACTTGGACTAGGTGTGGTGTCTTGCACCAAAGCAAAGGAGTCTGGGGAATGAGGGAAAGAGATGGGATGGATGGGTTCTGGGTTTCTGGTGTGATGGTGGTATAGGACCCAAGTTGGGAGGGAGAGTATTTTGCAGATACCTACTATGGGAAGACGAGAGGCTGTACCTATGTGTCAACAACTGTATTATAAACTGTTAACCCCACCCCCTGCCCCAAAAGAGTAGAAAAAGATAAACATAAAAATAACAAAAAGATCAGGAAGCATTTTATTATTTTTTTTTTTCCTCCAGGGTTATTGCTGGGCTCGGTGCCTGCACCATGAATCCACCGCTCCTGGAGGCCATTTCCCCCGCCCCCCCCCCCTTTGTTGCCCTTGTTGTTGTAGCCCCGTGGTTATTATTATTGCCATTGTTAATGTTGTTCATTGTTGGACAGGACAGAGAGAAATGGAGAGAGGAGGGGAAGACAGAGAGGGGGAGAGAAAGATAGACACCTGCAGACCTGCTTCACCGCCTGTGAAGCGACTCCCTTGCAGGTGGGGAGCCGGGGGCTCTAACCCGGATCCTTACGCCGGTCCTTGCGCTTTGCGCCATGTGCGCTTAACCCACTGCGCCACCGCCCAACCCCCCGCATTTTAGTTTTAATCAGTGTATCCCCTGTATATACTGTGCAGAATATACGGTGCACATCACTGTAACCCAACAATTATCTGTTGAATGAAAGAAAGGTGATGTGCAAAAAGTCACCTGATTAATTATTGGCAAACGTGATTCCAGAATACATTGTTTCCAAGTGCCATGCTGCTAACCTCGTTCAGTACACCAGATTGCAAGAAGAAACATTACAGTGGTTCATAGATTTGGATTATACTATGAAAATAGAGTTGCCAGCTTTCTAGTGACTTTAACCAGAGTTTTAGTCAGTCTTTTTTTTTTTTTTTCTGAAAATATACATCCCTGAAGCTCTTCCTTTAGTGCTTCTAATTCAGTAAGTCTAGAGAGAAGTCTAGCATCTGTAGTTTGTAAAAACAAAACAAAACAAAAACAAAAAAACTCCCTGGTGATTCTTTTAAGACATATTGTCTCAGAGGTACCTATGTCCATCTAAATAGAAATTAGCTTACAGTTGATATATGAAGTTATTTATTTCCCAGAAGTCTATTTGTTTAGTTTTGAATAACTGATTTCAAAAAAAAAAAGTTGCAGTTGTGTATTTCATACTAAGAGTCTCTCCTGAAGAGCTAGAATACATATTGGAAAACCCCTCCCACTTTCTTCCCATCCTCTTTAATT
Organism: Erinaceus europaeus; assembly: GCF_950295315.1. Classification (NCBI taxonomy): domain Eukaryota; kingdom Metazoa; phylum Chordata; class Mammalia; order Eulipotyphla; family Erinaceidae; genus Erinaceus; species Erinaceus europaeus. The sequence goes on from NC_080169.1 coordinate 106,663,467, forward strand.
CTGGGCACAAAGCTATCTACCCTTTAAGGTCAAGCTTCTGATGAGATTTCCAGCTAATTCTTTTGTAACCCATTGGAAATGTGGCAAGACTAAAATTTCTCATGGTATTTCCATTTCCTGTTCCAACCACCATTACTAAGTGAAATTCAGGCTTAGAGGAGGAGTGAATGGAGGTGGAAAAAATCCCTCTGTAAGTACTTGTGTCCCTAAAATGTCTCAAGGATTGGTTACTTTAGATATTTAGCTTACTAGGAAAAACAGAAGGTGTTTTTCTCTGTTCTTCAATTTGTGGTAAGGGATGTGCATATTCTAAGTGAGAAAAAGGAAGAAGTTTTGTCTGTACCACCCCCATCTCCTGTGAGACTGGGGTCATTTTAGTCTCTGACTTCCCTGGGTGGTCCTGTCAGAAACCTGTAGGAGACAAGAAGCTTGGGTACATGGAAAGACTTGCATGAAGAATCAAAAATCCATGTCTTTGGGTCTTTCTTTACTTAGTAGTCAAGAGTTATATCCTCTGTGTTAAGTCAGAAATACTACCATATTCAGAGCACCCCGAACATAAATTATATTGACTGAGGATTGTGGAGCTAAAAATTTCTCTCTGCATGAGTGACTTGGTCCAGTAAGAATGCCAGATTGTTACTATATTTGTACTGAGGCTATTTGATTTAGAGAGCTGTGCTTCCTCTGTGTATAAGAAAACAAGGTTTGCCAGAGAAGAACAGCCAAAAAGGAATTAAGACCCACATCTTTGTAAAGATACCACAGCCACTCTCTCCCTCTCTATATATCCTAGACCCTATTGTGTGGAATCAACTCAGCATGACTCTCAAAAACCAATTGTTAAGTGATCATGATTTTGAGCATCAGTTGCTAAACATATCTATCATTAGAAATTACACTAGATTAAATTTACTATAAATTATATTAAAAACCAAAGTAGTAAATATTCCAAAGACATTCTCTTCTAATACTTTACTACCATCAATCCTGTTGGGATTACTTGCATCTTTAGTATCTACATGAGAGAAACAGTACATTGCTGTGTAATAGAACCTCTCTTCCCAATTCTTTGTTCATTGATGTCATATTGGCAGCCTGAGATCAACTATGAGGGAAGAAGAATTTATACCATAGTAATCAGCAAATGCTAGAAATCATACTCTCTTCCCCAGACCTTATTATCAAACATTTACACATATTAGTTTCAATAGAAGAGAGGCCATCAAAATAATTTGTTGTTTAGTTGTAGTCACATTTATAAGTTGCACTTACACTTCTAGAATATCAGTATCATGAAATCAAGGATCTGATCTGAGATTTCCAGTTCTATGACTTGAGCGTAAGGTGGGCTGGAGAGATAACATAGTGGTTATACAAAAGTCATTTTTGTCTGAGTCTCTAAAGTTCTAGGTTTAATACCCAGCAGCACAATAAGCCAGAGTTGAGTAGTGCTCTGGTTGGTCGGTCTATCTATCTATCTATCTATCTATCTATCATCTACCTATCATCTAGGAAAAAAAAGAACTGAACTTGAGGAGGAACTTGACTCAAAATGCATTGCTAGCTATCTTGAGCCCTTGCTTGTTAAGGACATAGAGAAGAGTGAGCTCACTCTGCTACCTTGCTGGCAGACTTGCTGGGTGGCAGGCACTTTTCAAGTTTCATATGACTTCTAGGGCAATAAAGTACATGGAAGAATTCACCCAACATCACAGGACTAGCAAATAGCAGAGCTGGATCCCAATCTGTTCCCTGACTTCCACCCCCTTCTCTTTCTCCACTGCTGTCTGTTTTGCATCACCTTTCTGGAAACCGATGGAAACCAGAGCAGGAGGTTTCCATAACCTATCATTATTATGTGTCAGGGAGCCACGCTGCCGTTGAAATGGACAAGCTCAGTGTCATTCCCTGCCATATAAGGAAGCAGGGCGAAACACCATCTCTTACATGACTGACGCAGGAGATGATTCAAGTGAAAGATAGAAGGAGAATCCAGGCCTACAGCAGTTAAAAAAAAAAAAAAGTCTACAGAGATATTTCCCTGTCTTCCTTTCCTGGTAGCAGAGATATTTTAACAAGCACGTCCCTCCCTTTGTCTCCCCCACTGACTCAAGGGAAGAGATTCTGGAATTCTGTATTGAAGGATTAAATTCTTTGCCCAAATATAATACATCAAGCTGCTTTGGTGCTGGAGTCTGTCAGATTTGGATGTTCAAAAAGGTCAAGGCAGAGAAAATTCTGTGAGGATATGGTGGGTGGAGCTGGACATTATGCCCCTCTTGGAAATGATTTCACTCAAGAAACTAGGGTCACCCTACTTTGCCAGTTTCTCTCAGATGCAGTATGTATTAGGAAGGTCTTAAGTTTAGTCTTACTGCTCCCAAACACAAAACATTCTTATGGTTATTCTTTGCCTTCTATAGTCAGCCATGGTGGGGTCTTCAGAACATAACACAGGGCCTCTTCGCCTGTGGAGGAAGAAACTGAGGCCTGAGAAAATGGAGTTATTTGTGCAGAGCCAGCTAGCTAGTCCTTCTTTCAGAAAGTTCAAGGAGCATGGACTCAAGGATGGGGCTTGGGAAGGGCACCGGGTTAAGCACACATAGTACAAAGCACAAGGATTTGCTGCAAGGGTCCTGGTTTGAACACCAGCTCCCCACCTGCAGGGGACTTGCTTCACAAGCAGTAAAGCAGGTCTACAGGTGTCCATCTTCCTCTCTCCTTTTCTATCTTCCCCTCCTCTCTCAATTTCTCTCTATCCTATGCAGAAAAAAAAATTGAAAAAATGGCCACAGGAACAGTGGATTCACAGTGCAGTCACCAAGCCCCAGCAATAACCCTGGAGGTAAAAACAAATAATTAAAGCAAGCTAGGAGTAGTGACACCACATCATGAGGCCCCAGCTCCATAAAATAAATAGAAAAGCAATCAGACTGACATTATCATCTCCCATTTCTGGAGGCTGGAAGTCCAAGATCAAGGTGCCACAGGACAGTTGTCCCTGTCTTGGGGATGGCCATCTTCACATTCAAAATGTATTCTCCTTTCACTTGTGTCAGTGTCAATTCCTCCCCCCTCCCACCACCTTTTTTTTTTCAATGTATTTTATGTTTAGCTCTTTTTTTAATCTTTTTTAAAATTTTTATTTATAAATGGAAATACTGACAAGACCATAGGATTAGAGGGGGAACAACTCCACACAATTCCCACCACCAGAACTTTGTATCCCATCCCCTCCCTTGAAAGCTTTCCTATTCTTTATCCCTCTGGGAGCATGGACCCAGGATCATTATGAGTGTAGAAGGTGGAAAGCCTGGCTTCTGTAATTGTTTCTTCACTGAATATGGATATTGGCATGTCAATCCATACTCTCAGCCTGTCTCTCTCTTTCCCTAGTGGGGCAGGGATCTGCAGAGGTGGGGCTCCAGGACATATTGGCAGGGTCCTCTGTAGATTGGCAGGCTCCAGGACATATTGGCAGGGTCCAGTTGGCATTATGGTAGCATCTGGAACCTGGTGGCTGAAAAAAATTAAGATAGAAAGCAGAACAAGTAGTTTACTAATCATGAACCTAAAGGCAAGAATACTGCAGATAAAGATTTGGAGTCTCCATTTTGGAAAAGGCTAGTAGGTCTATTTTAGGTATATTCCAAGGGGCCCATGACTTTACTAGATTTTGCCTGTGCCTGAAATCTAATATGCAAGTAGCCCCAAGTTATTGTCTGGAGAGATGGACTTACCTCTTCTTTTTAAATTAATTTTTTTCTCAATTATGATAGAGAAATAAGGTGAGAGAAGGAGAAAGAAATAGAGATAACAGCAGCCTGCCTCACTACTGGAGAAGCTTCCCCCACAAGTGGGGGCTACAGGCTCAAACTGAGGTCCTCAAACATGATAAGTTGTAAGACTTTACCGGTTATGCCACCACTGGGCTCTAACTCCTTCCCTTACACAGACACCAGTATTACATGAGATCTCATCTTATTAACTTCATTTTATCAAAGGTTTTATTTTTTATTGTTGGGAGAAAGAGATGGAGACCTAGACCAGAACACACCTCAGCTTTGGCAAGTGTGGGATTGAGGCAGGGGCCTCAAATATGACAGTCCTGTGCTCTAAATGTTGAATTATCTCCCTGGCCTGTACCAATCTCATTTTGACTAGAAAACCCCTTGAAGACTGTGCCTCTAACTAGGATCACATTTGGAGAGACCTAAGGACAGGATGTTAACAGAAAATTTTAGAGAGAGAGAGAGAAAATCATCTAGGTCTAGGACTCAATTCAATATGGTGGCAGAAACCCACTGGACTGAGTTTCTGAAATTCTCACTACCCAAGACCCCAGTGCTGGTGGTATTTAACCCCCCTCCATTCCTTTCCCCCTATGTGGAGGGAACACTTTGCTAGAAATCCCTTGGCCTTTTGAACTTGGCCTTGACATTTACTTTTTGCCTTTCGCAACAAAGCATTCGCATCCAGTTAAAATTCAGGAGAGGCCTCTGAAGTGATGCACTGAAGCAGCCCTCACAGACTCTGGCTGATGTGTGGAAGCCTGTGAAACCACAGGGGCAGACAGTCTGGTATGTGGCCACTGGGGTGGGGGAGGGACCTGGTGGAAAGGCTGGGTCCAGGCAGCTGGAGTCTGAGAGTCCTAGGGCAGGGGGAGGTGAGACCAGACTGTGCCTGTGTGTGCCTCTGGAGTGGGTAGAAGCAAGGATGGTCATTTTTAGTCCTCTTTACACTTCCTGATCACCACCCTGAACCCCCACAAACAGGGGGTGGGGGGCGTGTGTTGGGGGGTGGAGAAAATCTCTAGCTAGCACTCAGTTGCTTGGTCTCCTCTTGGTTTGCTTCTTGCTCTCCTCCATCCACCCTTAAAACTCTAGACTTTTCTTTCAACAGTCCTGCTAAGCTGATCTGCATTTGCCAGAGTTGATGACAAGGTCCCACACAGCAGCTCTTCTGTTTTTTGTTTTTTTCTCTCAGTGTCTCTCTAGCCATTGCTTCTCTTCACCTTCCTCCCTTAGAACTTTTCTTGGTGTTGACTTCCCACTTCATTTCTGCCAGAGGAAGTTTAGTGGGGAGAGAGTGGGGTGGGGAGAGGAGTTTTGTATGGCTCATTACTCAAAGTAGGATACTTTGGGGAAGAAAAAGTAGACTTCATAAGAACTTGTCTCAAATGTCAGTGCTCAATGAAAAGGGCCCTGGACCAGCTGGGAGGAACAGTTCCTCCATCATGGTGTAGGTCTCCCTAGATTGCCCTAGGTCTCTCTTGCCAAACAATGTTCACTCTGACTCTGTATTTTCAAAAAGAAGCCTTTTATGTATTCTGATTATTTTTTAATATGTTTACTCAAGACTTTTAGTTTACTTTGGTCAGTTTTGGTTTCTGTGTTTCCCTTCCCCATCTCTCCTGCCTCTGCGTCTTGCCTCACTACTTCCTCTTCTCCCTTTCTTTAGGTGCAATTTTGATAACATATCTGGGGGACCACATTTGTCTGTATAATACATGCAAGACAGATTCTCTGAATTTTGGAGCATCTGCACACACACACACACACACACACACACACACACATACACACACACACACACCTGCCTCTGAAATCACATTTTTTCAAGCTTCTTTGAGTCTCAGATAAACCTTGATTGACCTTCCTACCTTCCTTCCTTCCTTCCTTCCTTCCTTCCTTCCTTCCTTCCTACATTCCACCCTCCTTTCTTCACTCTTTCCTTCTCATTCTTCCTTCTTACTTCCTTCGTTTTTTCTTCCTTCCCTTCCTTCCATTCTCTTTTTTATTAATTTTTATTTATAAAAAGGAAACACTGACAAAAACCATAGGATAAGAGGGGTACAGCTCCACACAATTCCCACCACCAGAACTCTGTATCCCATCCCCTCCCCTGATAGCTTCCCTATTCTTTATCCCTCTAGGAGTATGGACCCAGAGTCATTATGGGATGCATAAGATAGAAAGTCTGACTTCTATAATTGCTTCCCCGCTGAACATGAGTGTTGGCAGGTCCACACAGTTCCCACCACCAGAACTCCATATCCCATCCCCTTCCCTGATAGCTTCCCTATTCTTTATCCTTCTAGGAGTATGGATCCAAAGTCATTATGGGGTGCAGAAGATGGAAGGTCTGACTTCTGTAATTGCTTCCCCGCTGAACATGGGTGTTAGCAGGTTGATCCAGACTCCCAGCCTGTCTCTCTCTTTTCCTACTGGGGTGAGGCTCTGGGGAGGCAGGTCTCCAGGATACATTGGTGGAGTCATCTTCCTAGGAAGCCTGGTGACATCATGTTAGCATCTGGAACCTGGTGGCTGAATAAAGAGTTAACATATAAAGCCAAACAGATTGTTGACTAATCATGAGCCTAAAGGTTGGAATAGTGCAGATGAAGATTTGGGGCATCTCCATTTTGTAGATAGCTAGTAGACCTGTTTTAGTTATATTCCAAAGGACCCATGACTATACAAGTTATTTATTTATTTATTTATTTGGTAAAAAATCTCTAGGTGGAGAATAATTTTATCTTTTTAACTTGTATTGACTCACTTATTTTTGCCACCAAGGCTATTGCTGGAGCTCAGCGCTTGCACAATTCCACCACTGTTCCATGAGGCCATTTTCTATTTATTTATTTATTTATTCATAGGATGGAGGAGGTAAAACTCCACACAATTCCCACCACCCAATCTCCATATCCCATCCCCTCCCCAATAGCTCTCCCATTCTCTATCCCTCTGGGAGCATGGACCCAGGGTCATTGTGGGTTGCAGAAGGTGGGAGGTCTGGCTTCTGTAATTGCTTCCCCGCTGATCATGGGCATTGACTTGTGGATCCATACTCCCAGTTTGCCATGAGGCCATTTTCACCCCGTTTCTTTTGATAGAGGCTGAGAAAGAGAAAGTGAGGCAGAAAGAGAGATGCTTGCAATATTGCTCCACTACTTATCAAGCTTTCCTTCATTTTCACCCTGTTTCTTTTGATAGAAGCTGAGGAAGAGAAAGTGAGACAGAAAGAGAGATGCTTGCAACATTGCTTCACTACTTATCAAGCTTTCCTTCTGCAGGTGGGGCCCAAGGACTAGAACTCATGTCCTCAGACATGGGAACAGAGTCACCAAGCAGCCCCTCATTCTTTCTTTCTTACTGCCTCCTGTCTCTCCTCTCCCCATCTACCTTTCCCTTCTATTTCTTATTTTTTCTCCCACTGAGAGATGGAAACAGTTTGGGGATATTCTGTTGTTTGAGCAGTCATCTGCTTTAGCCTGGTGGACTCTAACACTTTGTTATATCTTTTTTAAAAGATTTGTGGGGCCAGGCAGTGGCACACATATTTGAGTGCACATGTTACAGTGTACAAGGACTAGGGTTCGAACCCCTAGTCCCCACCTTCGGGGCTAAGCTTGTGAGTGGCGAAGCAAGCAGTGCTGCAGGTGTCTCTCTTCCTCTCTCCCCCATCCTCTCAGTTTCTGGCTCTCTCTATCCAATAAATCAAAGTTTAAGAAAAATGATTTACAACAACTAAAAGAAAAGTCAGCATATTTCAAGCATACATCTCTGGGTAAGTATGTAGCTATGTCCATAGCAGAATGGCAACATTTATCCAGGGAGATCTCTATTGCCTCAATCTGTATTCACAGTGGACAGAGTGATTCTATCAGCCAGTCTGGAACTACTGATCAGCCTGTCTGAGTCTATAGGAAATGAGCCGTGCAGGGGCTTGTGAACCTTGTTGCTCTTAGGAGTCTTCCTGTCCCTGCTCTCAGATGTTATTAAAATAAAACAATGATTCCTTCCACTGGGAGTGGTTTCTATCTGGCTTTTTTTTTTTCTTCTCCAAGTATTTGCACTGATTTCTGTTTTTGATATCTTGGTTCTCATATTTTGTGGAAGTCTCTTAATCTTGGTATTGATCTAATACAGGAGTGAGTCCAACTTTGGTTTTGTGTCCTGTCTATATCTGCTAACCTCTGTGACTTTGAACAGACTCCTGATTATAACCTAACAACAGCCTTTCTCTCTTCTACCACCGAAGTAGTGTCTTTAAGACTTGGATTTGTTTTTCTTTTTCCTTTTACAGACTTTTGCTGGTTAGTTTTGGAGTGGGAAGGTGTAATCCATCTATTCATAAAGGAAATTCTTTAGATTCAAAGTGCAGAGTTTAAGGTTTTCACTATCATCCCATGCATGACAGCTTCAGCTGGGGTGTGCTCCACCCTTGTTTTACCATTTCCTTCCCATTTAAAAAAATTTTTAATCTTGCTGGGGGAGCATATTTCTTTCCATCCTGTTAAAGAATATTGTTAATCTTCACATTTGAAAATTGAAATTTCTCAAGGTGCTAAAACAGATAACTATCTAATTAGAGTTTTTTCCTAATGCAGTCAGAAAGGTTCTTCTAAAGCTAATCTGAAGACAGTAGTCATTTGTTGATCTTAAAATTGTGTCATCTTCAGAGTCACTAAAATGAATTCAAATTCAAATTTCTAGCATGTGAAGTCACTTATGTGAAAGAACCATGATTTGTAATCCCTATGATTAAAATATCTTGGACTCAATAGCACTGGTGGCAAAAATAAGTCAGTCAATAAAAATTAAAAAGAAAATTTTTTAAAAAAGGAAGGAAGGGAAGGAAGGAAAAATGAAGGAATAAGGAAGGAAAGGAAGAATAGCTTCAAAATGCTGTGGGAACCTACACTGCTGAGTCGAGAGGAGGCAAGTTTGGGGCCCTAGAAAGTGTCCTGGGGCCAAGCTTACACAAATAATCATACAGGTGAGTTTATTCACATTATGTTTAAAAGCTTAATTTAGAATAATTTTAGATTTACAGAAGAATTGCTGGAACCAGCTCCTTTTTAAACCAAATATTCATTTAGCTTTAAATCTCTTTAAAGCACAATAATATTTTATTTGTATGGTAAAAATCAAGCAGGTACATCAGGAAGACACTGATAGAACTCATCTTACATGAATGAAATTTGCATCTTACGTGAATGAAATCGCATACAAAATTTTCTTAAACATATGCTTAAAAACCAGCTATAGATCAAGGATTTATTACTTGAAATGCCTATATCACCATGCTCTCAAACGCTGATACCACATGAGAAGTACTATGGCAAGGGAGGAAGCTCAGGTGCTGTGATGTCCCTCTCCCTCTCTAAGTGGATGACAATGTCATCCAGAACTGTGGAATCACACATGCATAAGGTCCTGACTCTACAGTGTGTGTGTGTGTGTGTGTGTGTGTGTGTGTGTGTGTGTGTGTCTGTGTGTGTGTGTGTGTGTGTGTCTGTGTGTGTGTATTAAAGAAACTTATCAGTGAGTGAAAGGAATATTTCTTTTTGTCATAGCCAGTTTTGTGGCTAAAGACAACATTTGAAGGAGAGAGAGAGAGAGAGAGCCAGAGAGAGAGAGAGAGAGAGCCACAGCACTGAAGCTTCCTCCATTGTGGAGAAAGCTGGACTGGAACCTAGCTTGCATACATGGCAAAGCAGGTAGTTTCCCAGGTGAGTTACCTGCCTGAAAGGAATATTCTTGACTCAGAGGTAGTCCTTAAAAAAGATTCCTAGTTAAAAAAAAAAAAAAAGACTCCTAGTAGTAATAGTAACAGTACATTGAGTTGATTGTCAAGGATAAATAAATCCAGTAAGAGATACCTTTTACAAAATGAATGATTGTATTTATGGCCAAATAGCAAGTACATCAAAGTCAAGGAAAAGAATAAGAGGCCAGGTCTTGGGGTGAAATGGTTACTGGGTGTAGCCAGCTGCTTTGGTCTTTCTTATTCTGCATGTAGCTGTATAGTTTACATAAAAACATCACTCTAGAGGATCAGAAAGAACAGATTTATGAAGCCAGATGTGACTTAGCATTCCTACAGGTGTGGCTGTGCAGCTGAAAGAACATGTTGTACCAGGGATGGAGTTTCTTATTATGTAATAAATATAAATTACCACTAGACATTTTACAGAGGTTGATAAAGCAAATATGAGCCATTTGGATTGGCCTTCTTGTATATAGAGAGAATCTGCTTCACTTAGGGCACAACATGAGAATAGGCACTGCTTGGTGTTTATAAAGAACTCAGTAGCACATACCACAGTAGTCAAAGTTGTTCCAGTTTGCACACAAAACAAATAATAACTGGTGAATAGGTAGGAGTGGTGCACTTGTGTGTTTGTCTTCAAGAAAGACAAGGAATGGCTCATGGATTTTATCAACTTTCTCAACGTCTAGTAGGAAAGGACTAAGAGTACAAAAAGTGATTTGAGACTTTGGAGAAAAATAACACAAGAGAAAATGTAAAAAGAGAAAAGAATAAGTTAAACTGGAGTCAAATATCTGTTTACCTGGCACAGAAATTTATGGTTATCAAAGAAAGATTCATTTGGTATTTTAACAAGCTACAGAAAGAAAACTTTAGAAATTTGAGAAATAGAAGTGAAAATATTCCATGTTAACTAACTTTATCTCAATAGAATAACAGAAATATCCTCTCTTTCTCTCTCTCTCTCTCTCTCTCTCTCTCTCTCTCTCTCTCCTGAGGACTATTATACTAGGTGCACAAGAAAACTAAGATAAGCACTTCATGTTTGCTTAAAGCTTTTTAACAATTTAGTTTAGCTGTATTATTGAAATTACACGTTTTCTCATTAACTTTCAAAAATTCTCAATTAATTTCTTAAAAAGCTGTGTCAAAATTTTCCTTAAAGCTTGTGAACTTGTCTGTTTCTCATTGGAAAATTTGTCATTGTTATTTGCACATTTCAAAGCTATGCTGTTTATATAAAAGTTCATGATTTTTTTCTATTTTATTAAAATTTTTATTTATAAAATGGAAACACTGATAAGACCATAGGATAAGAGGGGTACAATTCCACACAATTCTCACCACCAGAACTTCATATCCCATTCCCTCCTTTGATAGCTTTCCTATTCTTTATCCCATGGGAGTATGGACCCAAGGTCATTGTGGGATGCAGAAGGTGGAAGGTCTGGCTTCTGTAATTGCTTCCCCGCTGAACATGGGTGTTGACAGGTTGATCCATACTCCCAGCCTGCCTTTCTCTTTCCCTAGTGGGGCAGAGCTCTGGAGACATGGGGCTCCAAGTCACATTGGTGGGGTCGTCAGCCCAGGCAAGTCCAGCTGGCATCATGGTAGCATCTGGAACCTGGTGCCTGAAAAAGAGTTAAGATAGAAAAGCAGAACAAGGGGAGTCTGGCAGTAGTGCAGTGGGTTAAGCACATGTGGTGAGAAGAGCAAGGACCGGCGTAAGGATCCCGTTTCGAGCCCCCAGCTCCCCACCTGCAAGGGAGTCGCTTCACAGGCAGTGAAGCAGGTTTATAGGTGTCTTTCTCTCCCCCTCTCTGTCTTCCCCTCGTTTCTCCATTTCTCTCTGTCCTATCCAGCAATGACAGCATCAATAACAACAATAATAAATACAACAACAATAAAAAAACAAGGGCAACAAAAGGGAAAATAAATAAATATAAAAAATTAAAAAAAAAAGAAAGCAGAACAAGTTGTTGACTAATCATGAACCTTAAGTCTGGAATATTGAGGATGAAGATTTGGGGTCTCCATTTTGGAAAAAGCTAGTAGGTCTATTTTAATTATATTCCAAGGGGCCCATGGCTCTACTAGATTTTGCCTGTGCCTGACATCTAATATGCAGGTGACCTAAGTTATTGTCTGGGGGATAGTGTTGTAGTTGGAAGTAGGACCAGAAATCTGGATCAGGGAAGAGAGTAGCTTCCAAATATGGCAAAAGTATATAAATATTGTTGACTATAAACCCCATCGATTTGATCTGTGTCCCATAGTCAGCACAAGAGCCTATTCATGATTTTTAAAACTTCCTGGTGGAATATTTCTTTCATCATTGATTCACTTCCATTCTGTTGCCTACAATTAATGTTACTACAACATGTTTTTTTCCATTGTGATTTACATTTTATGTAAACTTTCACCTTTTATATTTTCTCCTAAACTTTTGTAATGATTTTAAGTGGACTTTTGTAAGTAGCTTTCTAAATAAGCAGTTGTAGTGCTGCATGCTAACATTTTATCAAGGATAGACTGTGTATGGGCATGGCAGAGGATGTCATGTGGGCTTATGTGATAACACTTATAGAGTGACAAAAATGTTCAGTGATGTATTTATCAGAGCAGATCTCCATTGTTAAGTAATGCCTGAGTATAGATTGTCAGAGAGATTGCTGTCACTTAATGTACAAGACAAATTCATTATGTTTATTACAACTGATAATATAAAGAATGTCTAAAAGCTCAGGATAAGCTAAATTTTAAACAATAATAGTTGTTATCACATAATTAGTTCAATATATTTTCTTCACCCATTTCAAGGGAGATATTAATAAATAAAGAGCAGTGAGTCCAAGTATTAATCCTGAAATGTATAATAAATCCACTACTTCCCTGAGTTTCCTGAAGTTTTAGAGCTTCTATGTAGTTTATGTACTATACAAAACACATTCAATGTATTGTCTTACAACTTAACTAATCTATAGCATCAAAGGGCTACACTCTTATCTCCAAAATAAGAAGTTAATAAGTAATCTCTAACATTATTAAAGCCACCATATAAAGAGAGTTTGATAAAGGTGTAAAAATAGATGGATGGGGTGGGGTGGTGGCGGCAGATGACTCACTCAGTAGAGTGCACACATTAGCCTGCATGAGGGCCTGGCCACCACGTTGGGAATGGCTGTTGCAAGCGGTTTCACAAACAATGGGATGGTGCTGTGGCATCTCTCTCTCCTTCTCTCTTTGTCTGTCTCTCCATGTCTCTTATCCTCTACCTAGAGGAAAGAAGAATAAACCAATAAAATGGTTGCCAGGTGTGGTGAAGTTATACAGGCACTAAACCCCAGAGATAAGGTCTAGTGACAAAAAGAAATAGTCAAAGAAGAGAAAAGAGAAAGAGAGAGATTGGGAGAGGAAGGAAATGAGGGAGGGAGGGAAAGAGGGACAGAGGGAGGAAGAGACAGAAGAGAAACTACAAAAATAGTATTTTCTTCATTTTCCCATTATTATTATAGTGGTACTGCTCCTAGATGAATAGAATGTATTAGATTTCCAAGAATTCTCTTGTTTTGGATACTTAGTTTTATAGCATGTTCAACTATTTTCAGATGTAATAATCTCCTATCTCCTTACAAATATAATATATAATATTTACTTGTTTGCATATCTAATTGCTATCAGAGTTATTGCTAGGGCTCAGTGTCTGAATTATGAAGACTCCACTACTCCTGATAGCCATTTTTCTTTGATAGAGAGAGAGGGAGGGAGGGAAAGAGATAAAGAAAAACAAAGAGAGAGAGAGAGGGTATAGGTATGGGAAGGGAGAGAGAGCTCTCCAACACTGCCCCACCTCTCCAGAAGCTCTCCCCACTCCTTGCCCCAAAGGTGGGGAATAGAGATTTGAACAGTCTTCATGAATTGTAATGTGCCACCAGCTGGCTTTGATAATTTATACTTTTAAGTATAAATTTATTCTCTACTTTTATTCTTTTATTTTATGCTTTTATTCTCTACTTCATCCCTTTCCTCTATGCACCTATTGTCTGATCTCTAACTTTCATTCTTTGTTCAGAATCCTTGTGAACCTTGACTTGTCTATCTGTCTGTCTGTGGGAGTGAGATAATAATAAAAAAAAAATTGGAAGCTCTGGGTGTAAATGTCACTATTAGAAAAAGGAGCCCCTTACTTTTTCAAATCAGTTTCCTGGCTGGAACAAATCAAATTTGAATGCCATTCCCTCACTCAGAAAGTAGTGTTTCCCTCTCCGTCCTAGGGTTACAGATAGGTTGTGTTCCTATATGTAGGTTACCATTGGTAGACTATTTCTATTCCTGTTCATCTATAGAATCTTGCCTTTCTGGTTCTTGGATATATACAGGAACCCAATTACAGTTGTCTATCATGTTATAAAGGAGTGCTATCATACCTTTAACTGGCTTTAAGTTCTCTGTCTTTTAACTCCCTCTATATTCTGTTACCTGGAAAAGTTCCTCTCTTGCTTCCAAGCTCATTTAAATGTTTCCAATGATTTCCTGCAACAAGTATGTGCTTGAAACAGAGTAGAAGTACTTCTTGGTCTTCTATATTAAAGAGAAATCAAGAAAATTTGATTGTTAATATCTAATCTCTTAGAGCACTGAGAATATTATAATGCTTTTGCATGCTTGACTCATGTTGTCTATCCTTAGCCATCATTTTTTCCCTTTTTAAGAAATTTATTTCATTCTTATTTTGTTAGTAATAGTAGTGGTAGTGATTTAATAATGGTTAAGAAGATTGTAGGATAACAGGGGTACAATTCCCTACAATTCCCACCACCAGAGTTCTGTGTCCCCTCCCCTCCATTGGATGCTTCCCTATTCTTCATCCCTATGGGGACTATGGACCAAAATTCTTTATAGGGTGCAGAAGATGGAAGGTCTGGCTTCTATAATTGCTTCTTCTCTGAGAATGGATGTTGCCAGGTCAATCCATACCTCCAGCCTGTTTCTATCTTTCCCTAGTAGGGAAGTGAGGTTGTGGGACACATTGGTGAGGTCATCTGCTCAGGGAAGTCAGGTTTGCGTCATGGTAGCATCTGCAATTTGGTGGCTAAAGAGTGTTAAGATATAAAGCAGGACAAATTGTTTAATAATCAGGAACCTAAAGGAGAGAATATGTCATATGGAACTAAGGGTCTTCATGTGGGAAAAAGCCAGAAAGTCTATTTTAGATATATTTCAAAGGGCCCATGACTTTTAATTTTAGCCTGATAGCTAACATACAAGTGAGCTAAAAGTATTGTCTGGGAAAATGATGTCAGAGTTGAGGATAGGACTAGAAAGCAGCATTTGGACAGAGAGAACCTCCCAAATATGAGGAAAGTGTATAAATACCATTAAATGTGAGGCCCATTGATCAGACCTACAGCTCATATCTAATCATATTTAGCACAGGAGCCTGTGTAACCTCTGCATCCCTGTAGGTCTAAGCTCACATTCCATGGTCATAGCTAGGAACATGCTAGGCTGCACTCATTTCAGGACCAGTCCTCCTCAAGTCTTAGCCATCAATTTGATCAGTAAGTCTTTCCTACTAGAATCACTATCATTATTTTTCTGCAAATGCCAATTAGTTTAAGTCACTAGATAAACTGAGGATTTGGAGATGCTGTCTGAAGGATAGTCATTGTTGTAGCAGTTTCTCTTCTTTACTTCCTCTCTCTCGTTCTTCTTCTTTTTTTTTTTTAGAATCACACCTTGTCTCCTAAATAGTAGCTCTGATAGAGAAATATGAATGCTTTAGAATATCATAATTGTCATTTCCCTCCTTTTTTAAATTTTACAAAATTATATGTCAACAGGGGTTTAGATCCACACCCTTCCCACCACCAGAGTTCTGAATCTTCACTCTCTCCACTGCGATCCACCACAGTTCCCCTAAGGTTGTGGACATGGGCCAACCATCATCTCTACAACTATCTGTCCACATTTACACATAGTTGCCCCTTCTTTTTCTGATTCAACCCTCTCTTCCCCTCCCAGCCACTCATGACATCCTAACTACCTCCATATGTCCCTCTCCTTTCCCTTCTCTCTCTCTGGGTGCTGATGGAGATGGAGTTCAGAGCCCTCTTATCTTCCTCCTATCACTTCTCTCCCACTGGACCAAGGTTACCTTGGGTGTGCAGAAGGTAGGAGTTCTGGCTTCTGTAATTGCTTCTCCATTGGACGTGGGCATTGACAGGTCAATCTATACCCCCAGCCTGTTTCTATCTTTCCCTAGTGGCCAAAGCTCTGGAGAGGTGAGATTCCAGGACACACTGGTGAGTTCATCTGCCCAGAGAAGTCAGGACGGAATTATGGTAGCATCTATATCTTGGTGTCTGGAAGGTGTTTGGTAGGACAAACAAAAGTTGAGACAAATGGTTAATGAACAGGAAACAAAAAGTAGGAATAGAGCAGGTGAGATTAGAGATCTTAGGGTAGAAGAAAGCTAGGAAGTTCATTCTAGGTATGTTCCTGGGGGCACACAACTATGGTAGTTTTGCTTGAGTTTTATAGCTAACCTGAAGTTGGATAACAAGTATTATCTGAGAGAATAGAGTCAGAGTAGAGAAAAGGGCTAGAAACTTGGATTAGGGCAGTGAGTAGCTTTCATTTGTGAGTAAAATTAACTATTTACCTCCATCCACCTGATCCAAGGCAAATATATATTTAGGACCAGAGCCTGTGTAGCCTCTAAGTCCCTACTGATCAGAGCTCGAAGCTCATGGTCACATCTGGGAACATTGCAGGCTACACTCATTTCAAGACCAGTCTTCCTCCAGTGGCAGGGCAAGATACTATAGCTTCTCTTCAGAGACTGGGACTATCCCTAACGCCACTGCTTGATGGTGAGGACAGGGTCCTGGGAGGTCCCACAAGATGCTGTTCCTGTTGGAAGTGACCAGTCTATTATTATTTTTTTACTTTTAAGTTTTTATCTATTTCTTCACTCTACATTATGTAGATTAATAACAATTCAGTCAGCCTGTTGGTGATTAGACTTGAAACTATATTTTAATCATCTTATTAGGGACTTAATGGTTTAAAGTGCGGTTGTTGACACAAGGTTACAATCTCTCACCTTCCTATGAAGGTTCTCTGCAAACACTCTCATCCCTAGCTTAGATCCTTTCCCCTCATCATGCAACAGGACCCCATGATTCTCTCCATCTCCTTCCCCCTTCATCCCTAAATTACTTTGGTTCCACACACTCTTCTCTGTCTCGAGTCTATTTTGAGAGAGATTTCTTAAAATTACCTTTATTTATTTATTTGATAGAGACAGCCAGAAATCAAGAAGGAAGGGGGAAATAGAGGAGAGAAACAGAGAGACACCTGTAGCACTGCTTCACCACTTGTGAAGCTTTCTCCCTGCGGGTGTGGACCAGGGGCTCAAACCCGGGCCCTTATACATTGTAACATATGCACTCAACCAAGCGTGCCACCACTTGGTCCCATGAGAGAGAATGTTTTGGCTTTTTTTGAGATTAGCAGCTGTGCTGACATGAAGCTACTCAGAAAGCCAATGTTCTGTGTTGGTGTGAAAGTAGAGCACAGGCATCACATCAGAAGAACTTATAATTATTACTTCTATTTTTTCATGTTAGCTCCTTAATTTGAAGTGATTATCCTACTGATAAATGGAAATCTTACTCCTTGAAGATGATGAGGAAGATGACCTGAAGATCTTAGACTGTATATATTTTTATAGTAGGCTGGCCTGTTTATTAAGGAGTCTGTATAAAGACAAGATGAGTCAATGTTTTCCCATCAGAACCACTATGGCATCATGCCTTTATCACAGAGTAAAGTGGTCCCTTAATCAAATCACTTCTTGTTCTTCACTCAGGGAAGATGTTTATTGTTATTTTACATTTCATATCTTATTGCTTAAAAACATGGAACACTTTATGAATTTGCATGTCTCCATTGTGCAAGGGCCATGCTAATTTTCTCTGTAACATTCCAATTTTAGTGTATAAGCTGCTGAAGCAAGCACAAAAACATAATTATTTTTAAATTTAAATCTCATATCTGATTCAATGTTCTATTCCCATCTCCACCCAGAACCTCCCATGATAAAGTCTAGAGATTTAGAGTTAAAAGTTATAGCTCTTAAACTCCTTCCACCTATCCCAATAAGTACCTGAGAATGTACCAGGGTAGGGATAGTAGAAGTGGAGGGAGATTAAGTCTCCACCAGACTTTTCACAAGAGTCAATTATTATAAAATGTCCCAAACTCATTTGCTCAGGCCCATTTTTATCCATATATATTTTTTTTAATTGGGAGGTTAAAGGTTTATAGTACAGTTCTTACTGCATTGGTATAATTTCTCATTTCACCAAGACAAGATGTCTGCAAAATGTTCTCACCTCTAAATTAGGTCCATCATCCTGTACCAGGACTCAAAAGCCACCCTCTCCTCACCTCTTTCCCTGTCCATCTTCCCCAGAGACCTTTACTTGGGTGCACTTCATACAACCAGTGCAAATTTTACTTAGTGTTTCTTCTTTCTGTTCTTTTTCTTAAGCTTTTCCCATGAGTGAGGTCATCTCATATTTATCTTTCTCTTTCTGGTTTATCTCACTTAACATAATTCCTTCAAGCTCCATCCATGATTAGGTGAAAAAGGTGATTTCATCATTCTTAATCACTGAATGGTTTCTTTTCTTTCTTTCTTTCTTTCTTTCTTTCTTTCTTTCTTTCTTTCTTTCTTTCTTTCTTTCTTTTTTTAGTATTTCTGCAAACATACCACAACTTTCTTAACAGAAGGGACAGTAACAACACATGTTGTAGATGTTCTGGGGCAAAGGAACCCTTTTACACTGTGGGTGGGTATGTAAATTAGTCTAATCGTTGTAAAGAGAAGTCTGGAGAATTCTCAGAAGGCTAGAAATGGACCTACCCTATGACCCAACTCCTTTCTTGGGGATATATCCTAAGTAAACAAAGACATCCATTCAAAGAAATCTATGTATAAGTATGCTCATAACAGCACGATTTATAATAGTCCAAACTTGCCCATCTCTTTAAAGTGAGAGTTGATGTAGGTACAAAAATTACATGTAGGCACTGCTTCCTCTCGTTTGTCCTCAATGCCAGGTGATTTGTTAGTTAGAATGGAAACACATCTTGAAGCCTACAGTCTACACAAACACATCAGTGTTTCTTAGACATCAAATATAAAGACCATAGTGGAGTCTATTCTGTACCCTTGGGAAAGTTCCCTTTGTCCTCCTAGATGTTCTCACAGAAAAACTTGAGTAAAAGCTTCACACTGCCAAATGGTCCAATATTCTGACAGCAGGAAGAGCTCCTTCCCTAGTCACACCCCGATCTTTCACTAAACAGCAGCAGGAATGAAGTGAAACCTCCATTTTTGGCATACCTTAAAATTCAAAACCAGCCAGGTTCTTAATCCCAGTACATACAAAGATGGAATGTTTGGATAAATCTTTCTGGACAGCCCAATCACATATACTAAATCATCCACCAAGTGAAATATTATTTCTGCATCTTCCATGTTAATTAGCAGATGTTTAAGTATGAATTTATAGAGTGGCACTTTTAAAACATTATTTATTGGTGGTTTGATACTAGTCTACAGGATCATAAGAATACTAGGGGATATTTCTTCCCTTTTTTTCCCCCCAGGGTGGCATTGCCACACTGTGATCATCACCAAAGTTACGTGTCCTACCCCCTTCATCATTTATAACTACCCTATTTTTTCACAAAGTCTTAGAAATTGTTTGGCTATCTCTTGTTCTTTTATTATTTTTTGCAAGTTTATGCATTTCAGTTTTCTATATTCCACATCTGAGCAAAGCCATCTGACAGTTGTCTTTCACCTCCTTGCTTGCTTCACTAAACACAGTCACCTCCAGCTCCATACATTTTATTCTGAAGGACGCTATAAAATTCTTTTTAATTGCTGAGTAGTAGTCCATTGAGTATATGTTCTTTAACTTCTTTAACCAGTCATCTGTCAATGGACTTTTAGGTTTCTTCCATATATCGGTGCTTGTAAATAATGCAGCTATAACATGTGGGCACACGCATTCCTTCAAATCAGTGTTTTCATGTCCTTTGGATCAATGCCTAGGAGTTGTGTTGCTGGATCATTAAGACATTTCCATTTTTCTTTGAGGATTCTCCATATTTTTTTTCCCAAAGGGCCTGCACCAGTTTGCATTTAGGGAAGGGTATTTAAAACAGATTTATGTTCTAGAGTGTGCTCTCCTGGCAGGTTCTTTCCTTATACTTACACATAATATAGCTAGCCCATAGAAGCTGAAAAACTAAATACAATTGTGAGCTCTTCTAATTTTACATATCCTCATGGTACTAAGGCAGGTAGGGGTTTGGGTAGATGTTACAAAGCTGAAAAGATATAAACAAGTCATCCCGAGCCTGTAGTGGTTAACAAATATTAGTTACCTTCTCTTTGTGGTCATGACTTTTTCTTTTTTCTTTTCTCCTCCTCCTCCTTTTTTCTTTCTTTCTTTCTTTCTTTCTTTCTTTCTTTCTTTCTTTCTTTCTTAATTAATGCACTGCTCAACTCTGGCTTGTGGTAGTGAGGATTGAACCTGATACCTTGGAGCCTCAGGCATGAAAGTAGTTTGCATAACCATTATGCTATCTCCCCAGACCATCATGACATTTTTTTTTAAATTTTTTATTTAAGAAAGGATTAGTGAACAAAAGCATAAGGTAGGAGGGGTACAACTCCACACAATTCCCAACACCCAATCCCCATAACCCACCCCCTCCCATGGTAGCTTTCCCATTCTCTATCCCTCTGGGAGCATGGACCCAGGGTCGTTGAGGGTTGCAGAAGGTAGAAGGTCTGGCTTCTGTAATTGCTTCCCCGCTGAACATGGGCGTTGACTGGTCGGTCCATACCCCCAGTCTGCCTCTCTCTTTCCCTAGTAGGGTGTGACTCTGGGGAAGCTGAGCTCCAGGACACATTGGTGGGGTCTTCAATCCAGGGAAGCCTAGCCAGCATCCTGGTGGCATCTGGAACCTGGTGATTGAAAAGAGAGTTAACATATGAAGCCAAACAATTTGTTGAGCAATCATGGATCCCAAGCTTGGAATAGTGGAGAGGAAGTGTTAGGGAGGTACTCACTGCAAACTCTAGTGTAGTCCTGCTTTCAGGTATATATTTTGCAGTAGTTTATGGATACGTGTGCACATAAGCTCTCTCTCACAGAAACTGGTGTATATCTAGGTTATGGGACTTTGTTGGAAAGTGAACTACCTGAGATGAAATTAGAGTGTACTATTAAAGGAAAGGTCTCACCCGAGTAATGAAGCTGAAGGGTTGTCATTCCACACGTGAAGTCTCTGGATACATTCTGAGGTGAAGCATGTTGAGGTAGCAATCGTTGCTTTGGTTAGGTTGTGATTGGCAGATGCAATGTTATTTGGTTTGGATTGGGAGATGCATACAGGAAAGTGGGCCCTATCCAAGGGTTCCAGGACTGGGGGAAGTAGGGGCTCTATAGTGAAGATGTGAGGTTCCTGCTGTCTTAGGGTTCAAAAAGACAATCAATAGTTAATATTATCATCACATTATTTGTTAATTGGGTTAACTTTGAAAAGTCCCTTTGTTATGGTTTGCTGGACAGTACCCAGTATCTTGTATATAGCTGTGCTATTGGCATGACTTTTTTTTAAAGCCAGGTTGAAATATGTTACATTTAGTTCATTCCTTTACCAGGGGAACACCGTTTTTTTGTTTTCTATAACAAAACGTACATTCAGCAGGGTGAAATTGTCTAGGTTTTGACTGTCAGTTTCAATCATGTCTGTCAATTTTCATTTTCAAGCACACAAAGAAAAATTTAGGGTACTGGAAAACAAAGAAAATAAGATTAAAATTCCCTCAAATCAACTTTGGAGGCACTGAAATATTAATGTCTTGACAGCATATTCACAATCACGAAAGGCTGTGAGCCAACATTTTGCTTTATTATAGAGGTGATGAGAACAAATTCTCATTGCCAAAAAAAAAAAAAATTAGCCTATGCACACAGAAGTGGGGCATGGGAGCCAAATTCTACAAGAACACCCCTGAGTTTAAGACCTTCCCCCCACCTTTTGACAGTATTTAGAAAACCGAGAACTATAAACTTTTAAAAGGAATGTTGGATGACTTACAGATACAAAGTCACCGAAACACTTAGCAGATATTGAAATTTTATTTTAAAAAAACCCACCTAAATTGATGCATACCATTACCCAGAGTAGCAACATAAACTTTAGCATCACAAATGCTTTCAAAGTGAACATATTAAGTATGACAAGTTGCCAATTGTTGTCTAATCAATCCAGTTGGTCCAATCCTGTCTTTTTAGTAAATTGACTTAAATTTTACCCATATGAAATAAATCACGTGGCTAGAAATGACACATCTTCCAGTGGGTTGCTCTGACCTTTAAGTTTCCTTCCTTCCTTCCTTCCTTCCTTCCTTCTTTCCTTTCTTTTGTTAAGATAGAGACAGAGAAGGCAGAGAGGTAGAGGGAGAGAGTGAAAGGAACACAACGTCTGAACACTTCCTTCAATGCAGTGGTGATTAGGCTCAAACCCGAATCGTGCTCATGGCAGAGCAGCACACTATCCAAGCAAGCTATTTCATGGACTCTATGCTCTGTTTTCTCAAAATTCTCAGTTTCTGACATACATTTGGACTGCTAGATTATCCTTATTGAGGGATCTGTTGTTTTCTCCAGTGGGCTGTATTTGTAGTATAATTTATTTACAAGAAAATATGCTGTGAAATATTAGTAGGAAATAGGCATGCTGTTTTCCCAGTCATCAAAATACTCTTGCACAAAACTTCAGGACAAAAGTACACCCCCTGAGGTGACTCCATGGGGCACAGTTGTAGCCTTCAATCACTGAAGCCAATGAGAGGATCAGACTGCTGACCTCCTCATCACTGCAGCCCTTTGTAAGGTGAAAGAAACTGTCTCTTTTCTTACATCTAAGTGCCTGCTATTTTTCCAATTGGTTTTTTTCCATTCACGAGAACTCAGCTCTGGATTTTTAGTGCTAGGAATTGAACCTGAGACCTCAGAGCCTCAGGTATGAAAATCTTTTGCATAGCCACTAGACTATTATATGTATATATGTGTCCATGTACATATATACATATATGAAAATATACATGTTTACAGAACACACATATTCAGATGAAACCCAAATTTACCAGTAAGGTCTACCCAGGTCTTCATTTCTTTTCTCAGTCTTTACATTCTGAGAATATCTTTCCATGCCCTTCTAGCTGAAGATGCAGTAGCCAGCTGTGTGTGGACAAACCTCCTGGCAACTACTGGGCTATGCAAGAATGACTAACCACCCAAGTTGCAAACAGGTTTTCCCAATAACATGTCCATCAACACAAACTATCAACTAACAACACCATTTCCCTGAAACCCTGGGAAATAGCTCAGCTGGTGGTGTGCAGGACTTGTATGTCTGAAGCCCCTGATTCAATCCCCTGTATCACATGTACAAAATGGCGCTCTGGCATTTCTCTCTCTCTCTCTCTCTCTCTCTCTCTCTCTCTCTCACATTTGAAATTCTCCTTAGCTCATATAAAATGAATGAGGCAGATCTTTTTTGAAAACCTTTTTAAAAACCAGAAAACTATTTTTCCTCATCTCAAATTACTTTCTATTCATCCTTTACTTTTTGAAATCCTTTCCATAATTCTCAGTTCAGACTGGATACCACAATCTCTTCATTGCCCGGATCAAAACTTCTGGTTCTTCTTCTCCTGGGTTTTCACAGCTTAACTCTTTCAGAGTAATATGTGACCAAAGGCTTTACAATTCTCTTCTCTCTGCTTTCCCATCAGGCAAGAACAATCTTCATACATCTTTGTAAATCCTACCCTTGATTCCACTGCCAAGCACAACTTCAGTCACAAAATAAAGGACCAGGCCACAATGAATTGAATTGAATTCACTTAATTAAAGATGTGGATGTTCTGTGACTATTTCCACATTTCTAATGTTACCTTCTGGAATCTTAACTGGGGAGAAAAATTGTTCTATATGATCAGAACTGCCCAGGGAATTTATTTTATTTTATTTTTTACAAAACAAACAGGCTGAGGGTGTCAGTTGTTAAAAGGAACAATATAATGATCTCTACTTACCTCTTCTCAACTCTCTTCATGGTTGAGAATCTTCAAAGAAGGCTCTCTGTCTAAGATACATCACTCAGAACCTTCTGTTTATTTTTATCCATTTGTACAAAAACCTCATACAAGTAGTTATGGATAAGTTTTCATCGCATTTGAAGTTTGAGCACTTAGGCATGATGGAAAGACTTAGATTGTCTGAAATTATATTTATTCACAAGTGGTCTAGTAAAATTCTGTTCCTTGGGTGAGCTATTTTTAATGTTTCCTAAACAAATTCTTGTAGGTGGGCCAATTTTCCCTCTTTGCTTGTCACTTTAGAAGCCCATTTGGACATGTTCTCTCCCTGATCTGCTTCTCACTGGCTACAATAGTTGTGTGTTCTTATTTGAAAGGGTCAAAACGTTTGGAATCTGACATCCAAAATATGTGCACTTATTTTTTTTTTCCTTTTTGGAGTCAAAACCCCTGAAGTATAAATCCTTTTTAAATGAAGAAAACAGTGCCAAAAGGAATGAAACATTTTTGGTCCCACTCCAAAACAGAGAGATAGTACTGAAACAGGAAGTGGATGATTTAAATATCCATTCGGCATCTTGGCAACATATTTATGTTTAAGGGACTTAAGGTTAAAAGGTTGTAGTCTGGTCTGGGAACACTCTCTCTTCCCCTAAGGTTTAGATCTTTGGGGAAAACTTTGTAACACTTATCAAATATTTGCAATTAACCATTTTGCTGGGACCAGACTGTAACTGAGAATGTCTTGGGACAGCATTACTGGCATGCAGCACACTGCCATTACTCTCTGGCCTCTTGTGAGTGTTTCTTTAACTATCTTGCTTGCTATGGTAGACCGTTCTTTTATTTTATATAAAGAAAGAAGAATTCAGCACCCCTTTCTTCTAACTTCTCCCAAAGTAGGACCTACATAGAATGAATAAGCTAGTCAAATGCAAAATTAGGGTGCAACTGATTTTGTAGGTGCTGTTCCTAAGGAAATTGTAGAGGTCCCAACCTACAGAAGATGTTTCCTTGCCCTTATCTGAACTATGTGCCAGTCTAGTTTCATGGCAACATATATCCATGCCACTGTTTCTTTCCTCTCTTTCTTTCTTTCTTTCTTTCTTTCTTTCTTTCTTTCTTTCTTTCTTTCTTTCTTTCTTTACTTCTTCCTCTCTTTTACTCCTCTTCTTCCTTCCTTCCTTGCTTCCTTTCTTCCTTCCTTCCTTCCTTTATATTTTTTTAATTTTCTTGAATATTTATTTATTGATTTGATAGTTTAGAAAGAGATTGAGAGGGACAGGGGATAGAGAGGGAGAGAAGCAGACACTTGTTGCATGGCTACTCAGGAAGCTCCCTTCCTGCAGCTGTGCCACTACCCAAACTGTCATTTGGTGAACTTTGGACTTCATTGCATATGAATCAGGAAGAGGTACAAAGCTGAGATCAAGGGGCCTGGTTGTGATAACCCTGGTTGGTCATACACATTACAGTGTACAAGGACCCTGGTTCACACCCCAAGTCCCTTCCTGCAAGGGGGAAGCTTCATAAACAGTGAAGCAGTGATGCAAGTGTGTTTCTCTCTCTCCCCTCCCTCCCCTCTCAACTTCTCTGACTCTATTCAGAATAAATAAATAAACTATTTTAATGAAAATTGTGATTAAGTGAGTGCTATAAACTGACTTAGAGTTTACCTCTGGCTCCCATGTTGAAAGCAGAATGGGGGGGTGGCAAAATAGCTTACTTGGATAGTGCCCTCCTCTGCCCTGTGTGATCCGTGCTTCAGTCAAATCCCCACTGTGTTGAAGGAAGCTTGGGTGCTGCAGTGTCTTTTACTCTGTCTTTTTGTCTATCTCTCTAGCTATCATCTATCTACCTAGCTATCTGTATATATATATCTATATATCTGCCTTTTTCTTACCTCTATCTCTACATGAAAAAAAAGGAAGGAGGGACTGGGTGGTGACATGCCTGGTTGAGAAAACATGTTACAGTGTGCAGAGACCCAGGTTTGAGCCCCTAGTTCCCACCTGCAGAGAGAAAGCTTTGTGAGTGGTGAAGCAGTGCTGCAGGTGTCTCTCTGTCTCTTTCCCTTTCTATCTTCTTGTCCCCTCTTGATTGCTGGCTGTCACTACCCAATAAATAAAGACAATTAATTAATTAATTAATTAATTAATTAAAAGGGAAGGAAGGAAAGAAAACATAAAGGGAGATAGGTTGAAGATGATAACAGTGCTTGAACTGTGGTGCCAGTGATAGATATAGTGAAAAGTGATAAGATTCCAAGTATATTTTGAACAGAACAGGACCCGATTTGCTAATGAATATCTGAAAGGTGAGAGAGATGCAGAAGTATGTTGGAGCCATCTTGTTAAGGCTCCTAACAATGAACTCATGAATTTTAGCTGATTCTATGAGTCAGCAACAATCACAAGCCATGTTATGAATTCAATTGCATAAACTTCCAATTAGATGAGTTGTGTTAAACTAGTAATAACTACTAAAGTTTCATCATTCCCTATTACTTCTTGCATTTTATAATTATCCAGTGCCATTGAAGGTATTTTCATCTTTTGTGTCTGTATAGTGGAAGTGCTGCACATCCCTTCCCAGCCAAATGTTTAAAAGTATAACTCCACAACTAGAAATGAATGGGAGTATTTATTCATGAACATTAAAGCCTGCTACTACCCATTTACCAGCACATCACTAGAATGAGAAATCAGAAGTGACCATGGTTGTTTTTTTTTTTTAATTTTGTCTAAGAAAGTAGAAGGAATGCTGGGATGTGGCACATCTAGCAGAGCATAAGTGTTATAATACTCAAGGAGCCAGGTAAAAGCCCCCAGGCCTCACTGCAGGGAGAAAGTTTTGGGAGCAGTGGAGCAATGCTACAGGTGTCTCCCTTTCTCTCTCCCTCTCTATTTTCTTATCCCCTCTCAATTTCTCTGTCTCTACTCAAAAAATAAATAAATAGCTTTAAAGAGAGAGAAAAGAAAGTGGAAGAATGGAGTTTCCATTGGCCAAGATCAATAAAATGTAGGAGGAGGACTTGTGCAGTTGTCAATTAGCCTGGTTCTGAATGTTGTTCATTTGACATGACAATTATGCATCTGAGTGAAACTATTAAATAGACAGTCAGAAATCTACAAGGCTGAGGTTCAGGGAAGAGGCTCTGAATAATGATATGTATTTGAGAGACATCAACATCGTTTGAATATTCAATGTCAAGATACAACATTTATCAAGATAAATTAGAGGAGTAGAATTCTAAGAGGATTTCTGGGGCTCTCCAACATTTAAAGATCAATGTGAAAACCAGGACCCAACAGAGAAGACCCAAAAGAATGTCCAGTGGAAGTAGACAGAACCAGAAGTGTGCAAGAAGTCAAGAGAGAAAAAGTATTCCAAAAATAGGATATGACTCATTATGTCACATGCTAATAGAGTAAGTATGACACTAACAGATAACTGATTATTATAGCTGGCACCATAAAAATATAAATGATCTTGAAATAAAGCTAAGATAGCCATGAAGGAAAAATTTGACTTGTGTGGATTCAAGAGATTAGGGTGGGGGGAAGAGATGGGGAGAAAATGGGTAAGAATGAAAAATAGAGGCAACTTCTTTCTACAGTTATTGTTGGACATGATTCTGTCATAACAAGAATAATCCTATTTCTCGGAGAGAAACTGATGGAGAAGAGAAATAAAAGTTCTTAGAGTATACTCTAGGATAGAACCCAGGGGTGCACCCGGTAGAGTACACATGTTACAATGCACAAGAACTCAGGTTTGAACCCCCATTTCCCACCTTAAGGGGGAAAGCTTTGCGAGTGATGAAGCAGTGCAGCAGGTGTCTTTTTGTCTGTCTTCCTCTCTATCTACCCCTGCCTTCTCAATTTCTAACTGTCTCTATCTAATAAATAAATAAATAAATAAGATAGTAAAAAAAATTTAAAGGATGGAATCCAGAGTGTTCAACCCATAGAATAGAACCCCTAAGAGAGGGATTGATAGTAGGTAGTCACATGGAAAAATGAAGTATTACTAGAGAAGGGACACTATCCAGATCCAACTAACTGTATTTCTTTCTTTCTCTCTTTCTTTCTCTCTCTCTTTCTTTCTCTCTTTTCATTCATTCATTCATTCATCCTTTCTTTCTTTCTTTCTTTCTTTCTTTCCTTCTTTCTTTTTCTTTTGTTTTCTTTTTTACCAGAGCAGTGATCAATTCTGGCTTTTGGTGGTATGGGGGACTGAACCCGGTACTTCAAAACCTCAGACATGAGAGTCTCTTTGTATAACCATTATGCTATCTACCCCACCCCAGATCCAACTATATGTAGACTAGAAAATATGGTGATGAGAGCTCATGAAGTTTTCATCTGACTGACTCCAATTTCTCAGTAAAATAAAATGCACTTTTATCAGCTAAATCTAGGAATGGAAGAGGAGGCTTTAAAAGTAGAGGGGACGCATATCTTTTTGATTAGGCATTATGAGATCCTTGGGGTATATCCCCAGGAGAGGAATTACTGGGTCCTATGGAAGGTCCATGTCTAGCCTTGTGAGAGTTCTCCAGAAGGCTCTCCAGAGAGGCTGGACCAATTTACATTCCCACCAGCAGTGCAGAAGGGTTCCTCTGTCCCCACAGCCTCTCCAGCATTTGTTGCTGCTGTCCTTTTTGATGTATGCCATTCTCTTACAATTCAATTTATTATCCTTCTATGCATTGACATGTAAAATCATGAATTTTTACCTTTATGATTATTTTACAATCCTTATCCTATAAATATTACTCTACATTTATATCGTGATTAGAATACACTTCTGGAAATGAATAATTGCATCAGAGTACACTGATTTTTTAAGTATTTTAAAAATATAAGTCAATTATTATTCAGCAAATATATATCAAACTATCCTTTAAGGATAGTGTGTAATACACCCTCTTAATTATCTATCAATCACACTCAAGATATTTTTGAGTTGGTCTTTAGTTATAACACTAGGCAGACCTAAATTTTGCTCTGTATTTCAGATAAGTAAAAGTAAACCACTCTGTAACATTATAAAAAAAATCCTTCTAACTCCTACCACAAATAATAGGTCCTTTCCCTTCCTTCTCTCCCTTCTGCTATTTTTTATTTACTAGCCTTAGATTCAGGGAGCAACTGAGACAGGAAATAAGTTACAGAGTATGTAGTTTTGACAGAGATTTTATTTTTATTATGCTGAGCTCAATGATACTGTATTGAGTCTTACAGTTTCCTTTATATTGCTGAGAAATAAAATGTATCAGATGGATACTCTAAGTGTAGTTTTATGGAGAAAAGAGACAATATGAAATTGATACTTTCGTTCTCCCCATATCTGTTATTGGTGTTATTTTGAGTCATAAATCTATTTGTTCTACAGAAGAGCAAGTTGTTTTTGCTGCTGCAAGAACTAAGGAGTCAATATAGTTATGGGAGAGTGAAAAAAAAAAAAGTAGAGGGGACATTTGTATTCAAGAAACAGTAGAATTGCCAGGTAACATTCAGAATCCACTTGATACTAGTGGTAATGAATTTCAAGTAAAGTAGCAAGCTTAGCTGCATGTTTTCCTCCAGCTGGATTCAGTTGTAGGCCTGCTGCATGGGAAGCAGTGTTTAGAGGAATGAATAATGGGATCTCCCCTGGGAAATAAGGGAGGTAGTTGAAGTGTGTTGGAGAACAAGATCATTGGAGGGGATGAGTTCAAGGAACTAAGAGGCCCAGGTATTAAAGGATCACATACAGGTATGTGGGAATTGTGAGAATTATGAATTAGTGAGAATTATGATACAAGCTCATATTTCCAAGAGTTACAATCAGAATCTAAAGTCTTTCTGAAAAGTAATGCAAGGATCAGTAAATGCAATGGGAGGGGGACAGTGAGTTAGTACTTTTTTGGAAAAAAAAATGTGGAATGAAAAATGGCAAACAAAAGCAAGGAGGACAGCTCTTACATCTCTAGGATCTCTTGGGGTGGGGAGTGGTACGTGGATATCAAAATGGCTATGAATTCTGAAAAGATGTATGGAGCAGAAAGTCAAAGAAGAGTTTAAGATGGGGGCTCTTGGATAATGACTGATGTTGGGCTCAGGAGAAGGCAGGAAAGCATATGATATAGGATCAGAGCAGAAGCACAGAACCAGTTGGGTGTGGGGATAGGGTTATTTATTTGAGAGGATCTGGAAGTCTAGGGAGTTTTGTAGATTGTAGAACTTGATGCAGTCAGTTCTAATGTCATTGCTTGTAGATAATGGTGAGACTGGGGGGTATTGCTGAGAAGATAGGTATTTCTTTCCAGGAATAGACAGAATTCTGGGACTGTAAGAGTCTCAGAAATGAATGAATGTGATTTTGAATCAATGATAAACCTTTAAAGATTGAACACTGGAAAAAAATCAAAGAAAGAAAATGAGAAGCAGCTCTGCTCCACTTCAGCAGACTTCGTACACAACATTCTCACCCTTACTTGTGGTCTCAGCTCTATCTTTCTCTGACCTTCTAGTTGGGCTTCATCATCAGTAACTGGATATATGCTACCTCAAGAGAGTGATCTGATTGCCGAGTCCCATTCATGCTGAGACCTGCCAGTCTCACTGCTTGCCAAATGTTGAAGATTACTGCGACTGAGAATGGGCTTTACTTCTTCTTCAGTGGTGTGTTTAACACTAGCACCTGCAGGACTAATGCTTGGGGCTAATACCAGTGAACCTCAGTAACAGTATTCTGCTTCATTCCCTCCAGATGGAGCAACCACTGATTGTGCCTGCTAGTGGTTCTTTGCTAGACTTCATCAGTGGTTACTATTTTATTTTAGAAAGGAATAGTCATCCTAATTAGTGTGAGAAGACTTGAACTTGAATATGACATACGGATGAATTTGATGTATTGGATACTACCTCAAGGTTTTATGAAAATATTTTAGGGCCTACATTTAGAATTATCTGTCTTACATTCCCAGGAGGTGGTTCAGTGGGTAAAGAGCTCCTGAAATATGTTGAGTCTCTTCTGATGAACAATTTTGTTTTTAGGGCTCCTGTGGGCCTTTTCTGACTTCCTTAGAACCTCACTCCAGTTGAAAACACCTCTACTTTTCCTCTTCCCTTTCCTCAAAGATCAAATAGGTATCCAACTCTGGTAGCTCTTCCAGCTTCTCCAGGTTCCTTAATGACCTTCCTTCATTTGTGTTCTTCTAACAAATCTTAAAATTCTAATATTGTCTTGGCATCTGCTTCTTGGAGAACCCAAACTGATATAAAAGTGATATCAGGTTCTGGAGGAGCATGATGAAGGAGGATATAAAGAGAAATGAAAATTCTTAGACAGAGATATAAGAGATAGCTAGATGATAGGTAGATAGATAGATAGATAGATAGATAGATAGATAGATAGATAGATAGATAGATGATAGACTGACCAAAACACCTAAGCTCCCTTCAGTGTGATGGGAGGCAGGCTCTAACCTGGGTCACACACATGGCAAAACAGCACACTATCTAAGTGAGCTATTTTACTAGAAATGGCAGACTATTGGTACAGCAGAGTGATTAGAGAAAGGACGAACTCAGAGATGTCAGTTAATAAGCATCCACTTGCTTTTATCCTTGTTTCTGATGTCCCTATGCACTTCACATATCCAGGGTAACTTCCTTACATTTTGTCAGTGCCCCATGCACAGAAACTCTATCACTGTCTCCAGTCACAGGAAGAAGCATATTAGCAGCTTGAGCCAAAACTGGTTTTTAAGGCGTCCATGATAATAACCTTATAGCAAGTTTGTACCACTTAACCTTCTCTCCGATGTATATAAAGGCTTCAAGATTCAGGAAGGCAACTCAAGTTTGCAGCATTTACCCCTCTTTAATATCCTGTTTGCTACTGCTGTTAGAGTGTAGAGTTTAGACTAGACTGAGCAAACCTAGCAAATTAGTTGAACAGATAAATCTGGTGTTTGAATGAAACGCATAGGGAGTATGAAAACAGATACACTAGTCATCTTCACTTACAGATATACAATATTTGCAAAAGAACTGGTTGTTAAGTAACATATTTGTCAGTGGCTCTACTGGCAAAGTACGAAGCACAAGAGCCTATTTAAGGATCTGGGTTTAAGCACCTGGCTCCCCACCTACAGGGTGGTCTCTTCACAAGTAATGAAGCAGGTCTGCAGGTGTTGATCTGCCCCCCCTTCCCTCTCTCTCTCTCTCTCTCTCTCTCTCTTCCCCTCCCTGAATTTCTTTCTATCCTATCCAATAAAATGGACAAAATGTCTTCCAGGAGAAGTGTATTCATAGTGCTAGCATAACTGAGATAACCCATGGAGACCAAAACAACACACACACACACACACACACACACACACACACACACACACACACACACACACACACATTTTTTAAAAAATATCTATCTTCTCCAAACCAAAATATTTATCAAATATAATTATCAAATATAATCCTTAATTGATATCTATTTGGGAGATAGCAACTCCTTAAGACTCTACTTTTGCAAACCTACTAGCCAAGGTCATTCATTTGTAATCTTGTCTAGTCTTCTTTTGACTGAATCTAGAGTATTAGTTTTACCTAGTGCTATTCTGTTTTATCCCAGTCTGGCTAAGTGCTTTTTTTAAAAAAAAATTAATTTTATTAGTTAACTTCTTTCCTGTGGCCACTACACTTCAAGTCTAATATTTAGTTTTTTCAGGGAAAGTGCATGAACTTATATTCACAAAATCAGGCTATAGTGTTGCAAAGTAAAACTGAAATTTACTTCAAACTGGAGTTTATCCCAGTGTCAGGTTGTATGTGGAATCTTAACAAGTCACCAAATACGTTGTTCCTATAACACTGTACTGGGTCAGACAGAGGAATGTAGGGCCCCTGCCATGCCCTTCAACCTCAGAGTCTCACACTCTATCAATTCACAACCATTTACTGAAGGAAATTGCCAAAGTTCCTGTGTTTCCCACTTATTCATTCTCTGACATGTTAAGAAAGTGGGAACTTGACTAATCATATTTAACTTGCAATTGAAAACCTACGTCAGTATATTTGAAAGTGCTTATGAGAGCATCATTAGATCATGTGGACAGTTCCAGAAACAAAAATCATTCCTGAACAGTCTCTGTTCAGCCCACTGAAGCTGGATGTTGTCTGTTTTATATATACAATATCAATTAGTTTGGAAGATTTTTATGTTCCTGCTTTGACTGAACTGGCCAGAGGATTTTTTTTTTTTTTTGGCATCTTCAAATGAGTGGGAAGTTTATCGAATACAGGTGCTTTGAAGCACACTGTGCAGTCATATGACCAATATTTTCATCCAAGCACTGGAGAAGATAATTCCAGATGCTCCACAGCCAGTGACATGTCTTGACAACACTGTGACTTCAGTGAGAAGCTACTGAGTAGAGGGCAGAACAGTGACCTTAGGTTTCTCCAGCTTCTCTGCATTTCTCCTGGTTTTATAAGTGACCTTTTGTTTAGGAATAGTGGATGCTTAAAGGCATGGAGACAGGATTTGCTCAACTAAACTTCTTCATTGTAGAGAAGGCTTGTATTATTACTGAAGAAAAAAAAGTACAAATTACATTTGTTCAGAAATCCTGGTTGCTTAGAGGTTTTTTCTTAGAATTTTATTTACATTTCTATAAATATATGAACATAAAGATATATATATGTATGTATACTGGGACTCAGTGGTTTCTTACCTGGTTGAGCATACATATGTGTAAGGACCCAGGTTCAAGCCCCTGGTCCCGACCTGCAGGGGAAAGCTTTGAGAGTGGTGAAGCAGTGTTGCAAGTGTCTCTCTCTATCTCTCACCCTCTTTATCTCCCCCTTCACTCATGGTTTCTGGCTGTCTTTATCAAATAAATAAAGATAGTAAAAAATATATATATATACATATAAAAGATATATGTAAACTATATATATATGTGTATATATCCTTTCTTTTTTGTATGATCAATTTGAGCATGTTTTTTCCTTTATTTTTAAAAACTATTTTATTTAATTATTTGATAGAGACAGAAAGAAATTGAGAGGAAAGGAGAAAATAAGGAGAGAGAATGAAAGACATGCCTACAGCACTGCTTCACCACTTGTGAAGCTTTCACCCTTCAGGTGGGGGTCAGGGACTTGGACCCAGGTCTTTGAGCTT
This sequence comes from Erinaceus europaeus, assembly GCF_950295315.1. NCBI lineage: Eukaryota > Metazoa > Chordata > Mammalia > Eulipotyphla > Erinaceidae > Erinaceus > Erinaceus europaeus. Next base: position 106,697,413 of record NC_080169.1, read on the forward strand.
GGTAATATGTGTGCTCAGCCAGGTGCACTACCACCCAGAACCATTTTTATTTATTTTTAGAATTTTAAAAAATATTTTTAGTGAAGGAAAGATACGAAGAGAGACTGAGAGAGACAACAGAGTGCTGCTCAGCTCTGGCTTATAGGAGCGCTAAAGATTGAACCTGGGACTTAGAACCTCAGGCATGGAAGGGGTTTCTTGCTTGTTTGTTTGTTTTGCATATACATTACGCTATCTCCTCAACCCCATATATCCTCTCAAACTAGTGTCTTTAGGATATATAATGTACTTAGAATTGGTATTGTAGGATCATAAGATGTTTCTGCTCTTCACATTTTAAGAAATTTCTATGCCTTCAGAAAGAACTTTCAAAACAAGAAATAATTCAAAACAACTATAACTTTCTTCTAGAGCCTGTCCTTTTTTTTTTTTTTTTTTTTTTACAAAATAGTATCTGATTGCCATTTGTTGAGAGTTTTCCCACATTTACCAAAGGCAAACTCACGTGGAGATGAACTTTTAAAAAATTACATTCCTTTTGGAAAGATTAGCTTCATTAAGTCTGACCTGTTAAGAAGAAAGTTATTGTTCTGTTTTACAAAGCACACACAAGCTAAATGGTAAAACCAGATGGTATGGCAGAGCTTAATTGGCACAAAGTACTCAGAAGACCAAATAAAGCAGGAATTCTCTTACTCATTCCATTATTTAAGGGACCATTTAAGATAGGAGATAATGCTTTTTATTTCCTCTTATAGGGTTTGCCCTAAAAAGTCACAAGGATGTGGCAGCAAGATTGGGACTTTCAAACAATAGTTTTTCTAATGATGACTTCAAACCATTTAGCTATAACCTCATCTGTAAGGAACCACAGGCGTTTCTCCTTTCCCTGTTTCTTAGTTAACTGTTCCTGGATTTGGCGTATATAAATCACACCCCTAGCAGAAAGAGACAACACACACACAGACACACACACACACACACACACACACACACACACACACTTGAGCTGTCTAGTTTTGTTTGTCCTCAGGATTTACTTACACTATTTTGAATAGAAAGTACAAAGTATCCAGAGGCAAGTGAAATGTCTTACTTTTTAAGGTTCCTGCTTTATAGCAATGAATTTAATAGCGAAGGACAAAGATGTGGTACCATAAATATGAAACTATTCCCCTAAAGATCAACATTAGGGATCTAACCATGTTGTTCTAAATATCAGACTGTTTAGAACAGATTAAAAACTGACTTGAAGTTTCAACTGGAGTTTCATCTAATACACATTTTAATTTTTAGGCCTGACTGCTGGCTGATAGAAGGGAAAATAAGCTGACCCCTGATAAGTAATTATTACAGAAGGCCTTCTACTTAAGACATAGGCGCATTTTATTCATGTGCTCCTCTGATTTTGAAGGGTTCGGTGTTTACTTGAAGAAGGTTTATGTCAATTATTTAATCAGAAGCAGACCCCAGACTCTGCCAGAGATATTTTAAAATGAATGGTCTACTTCAAAGGAAGGTTCCATGTGTCCTTGCCCAGATGAACTCAATTTTTTATCATGAAGAGCAAGGTAATTAGATTTTCTTTCTTTCTTTCTTTCTTTCTTTCTTTCTTTCTTTCTTTCTTTCTTTTTCCAGAGAAAAAAATAATTTTAGGTTGAACTTAATGAGTCACATTTCCTTGCTCAGTAAATCTTGCAATTATCTGCTCTACCCTAGAAGAGGTACCTCCATGACCCACCAGTGTGCCAGAGCTCCTGTGGGTCACCATGGAGACAAGTCAGATGACAGCTGTGCTCCAAAGAACAGCTGTTTACCATGTGAGGTTGGTGTCTGTGACAGACTCCAAGATAGAAACCAATCAATATGACATTAGTTCACATGCTAACATTTTTTTTCTTATTCTTAATGGAAAGCCTTGGGAGGCAAAATAAATAAATAAGTAAATAAATTGGAGGAAGACCAGTGACCATTGGCATATGGTAGGAATTTTAATTATGTGTGATCACTGAGAACAATCTAAACTGGTCATTCTAAAGAAGGCCTTTGCCTTTAATATAAAAGCTGGGGAGGTAGCATAATGGTTATACAAAAAGACTTTTATGCCTGAGGCAACAAAGATCCCAGGTGTAATCCTCATTACAACCATGAGCCAGAGTTGGGGGTGGGTGGAGAAGGGGAAGAAAAAGCTATTTTTATTTATGTGTCAAGGAACTGGTTGGTAACACATCTGGTTGAGTGCACATGTTACAATGCACAAGGACTCAGGTTCAAGCCCCCAGCCCCTACCTGCAAGAAGGAAGCTTCTTGAACAGTGAAACAGTGTTGCGGGTGTCTCCGTGTTTCTCCGTCTGTCTCTCTCTGTGTGTTTCTCTCCCTCTCTCTATCCCCCTCCCCTCTTGATTTCTCTCTGTCTCTATCAAGTAAAAACAAATTAAATATGATGTGGGGAGTGGAGAGAAGGGAGGGCATGGGAGAAGCACCGCTTAGAGCATGCACATTGCCACACTTAAAGGACCTGGGTTCAAACTCCTGCCCTCCACCTGTCGGGGGTGGACTTCACTAGCAGTAAAGCAGTGTTGCAGATTCTCTCTCTCTCTCTCTCTCTCTCTCTCTCTCTCTCTCATCTATCTATCTATCTATCTATCTATCTACTTCTCACCTCTCAATATATCTCTGCCCTAGCAAATAAAAGAAAAAAAAAAAGACCACCAGGAGGGATAGTTATGCCATGTAGGGCATCAAGTCCCAGCAATAACCCTGGCAGCAATAAGAAAATTAAAATAAATATTAAAAAAAATAAAGGTGCTAAATCCAGGTTGCTAATACCCAGGGAAATTTCCTCTCCCTCTTTCCTGTGAACTTATTTTTTAAAATTTTACCCAAAGCAAGAGTGATTAAGGCCAAAGACTATAACCAAATGGAAAGAGCAGTGGCCCCAGGTAAATCCTGAAGAAACAAAGACCTTGAGCAGAGAGCAAACTTGAGATCTGCATGACATTTCCTGCAAAATTAAAAAGAATTCTATACCCCCCACTCCCCTCATACACACACACACACACACACTCTCTCTCTCTCTCTCTCTCTCTATCTCTATCTCTCTCTCTCTCTCTCTTCTCTTGCAGCTACTTCAAGTCTGAGCTTAGATATCTCCTACTGGGGAAAATGCATTGACTCTTGCCTATTTACCTGTGCTCTGACAAAGCAGTCTTTCTATAGAGCAGAATTATCACACAGAGTTGGAATATTTAGTTTTTTCATTCCTTTAAACTGTAAACCTAAAAACTGGGATTAGGTCTCTCATGTTTATAATAGTGTCCATTTTGTTTAGTACTGTTTAGCATACAGTAAGTTCTTAACAGATAGATAGATAGATAGATAGATAGATAGATAGATAGATAGATTGATAGATAGTTCAGGTCTTGAGACCAAGTGATATCCATACCCTGAGGTTTTGCTGTATGAATTGCTTAACCAAAGTGTTTAAATACCTTTACAACCTTAACCTGTCCAATAGTGTTGAAATTGTCTCTATCAGAAAGCTTTAAAATATTTGGTCAACAACAAAGAAGCTATTTTTGAAGAAAATTATAGTACTCCATGTTGACTATACATTAAGCAGATTTTTTTTTCTTTATTGGGAGGATTAATGGTTTACAGTCGACAGTAAAATACAATAGTTTGTACATGTGTAACATTTCTCAGTTTCCCACATAACAATTCAATCCCCTCTAGGTTCTCCTCTGCCATCATGTTCCAGGGCCTGAACCCTTCCCCAACCCCAGAGTCTTTTACTTTGGTGCAATACACCAACTCCAGTCCAAGTTCAAAGCAGATGATTTTTTTCAAAAGGGCTAAGACAGTCATGAAAATCCACACTAGCCTATACATTCTTACCCACAAAGAGTATAGGAAGTGACACAATGGATCTAATGAAAACCAGACACAGTCTTGACTTTTTTCTTGTTTGTTTACTTGTTTTTGTTTTGTTTTGTTTTGCCAGCAAAGGTATCTATGGCTCGTGCCATAGTGGCCATTATTTTTTTTCTTTCTGATACAAAGAAAGAAATAGAGAGGGAGAGAGACACCTGTAACACAACTCCATCATTTGTGGAGTTTCTACTCTGCAGATGGAGACAAGGAGCTTGAACCCAAGTCCTTGTGATGGCTATGTTGCACTCTCCAGGGTATGCCATCGTCCAGCCCCTTAGTCCTGATAAATTTATAATTTAATATTTCATCCTTCTACTTATTTTATTTTATTTTCATAAGAATCTGGGCCCAAGGGGGAATTTTGAGTTCATGTTGACACAATATGATAACCAGAATCTTCTGAGGCATATTCCAACTTCAGTTCATGCTGATGAGGATGGTCTCTCTGCATTGTAATAAGTTCATACTGACTGATCTGATGTTCTTGACACAGGGTGGACCACCAATGACCTGAAAGCTATGAATAGAATTCCCCTCAGAGCCGCTTCATTCTGAAGTCAGTTGGTTTCTGTGGGAAAATAGCTAGTTCTGTGTTGTTTTAAGCGGGAGCAGTGAAATCTACAGGAAACTTGGCACAGGTAAAAGACACCATAGCACACTTAACCTCCTTGGTAAAACGCTTCTAGATGTAAAGACTACTGAAAGGTCCTGGAAATGCAGCTGTTGGGTTAGTTTTCTCCAGATAGCATTACGGAGTATATATTTGGATAAAGTGTATAGTACAGGGGAAAAAATCACTTTTCTGCTATTAGAAGAATTAGTTTCAAGCACACTTTATCCACTATAAATGTCTAGATGATCTAAAGGTCTACTTTGGTTCTTCAGTAATAGGTGCAATATAAAATCTGGTTTTCCATGAGCACAAAGAGTTCCCATAGATGCCTCCCCCTTTTTAAATATATGACCAAATATTTTTCCAAGGGAGTGGGACGGAAAGAAAAAAGTAGTTGGGGCTGGGGGGTGCTGCACCTGGTTAAGTGCATATGTTATATATTTATTTATTTATTTTCCCTTTTGTTGCCCTTGTTTTTTATTGTTGTAGTTACTATTGTTGTTGTTATTGATGTCATCATTTCATCATTGTTAGATAGGGCAGAGAGGAATGGAAAGAGGAGGGGAAGAGAGAGGGAAAGAGAAAGATAGACACATGCAGACTTGCTTCACCGCCTGTGAAGCAATTCCCCTGCAGGTGGGGAGCCAGGGGCTTGAACTGGGTTCCTTAATCCAGCCCTTGCGCTTCGTGCCACGTGTGCTTAACCCGCTGTGCTACCGCCCGACCGACTGCCAAGTGTATATGCTTTAATGTTCAAGGATTCTGGTTTGTGAAAGCGAAGTGGCATCCACACTGCTCAGGAATCTTAGTTCAAGCCCCCGGTCCCCACTTGCAGTCAGAAAGCTTCACAAGTTGTGAAGCAATATGAGAATATCTCTCTCTCTCTCTCTCTCTCTCTCTCTCATAAATATGTAAATGAAATAAAACTAAAATAAAATATCCTTTTAAAAAAGAAAGAAGATGTTTGAGGATATAGTGGGTTTTGGATTCAAAATATATGTTGGTATTTTTGCTATTTTGCAAAAACCTAAGGAAACTCAAAATAATGGATCAGGTGGACAAAGGAATGTAATCCTTGGAATAGTCTAAGAGATAATAGAGATAATATGAAATGACAATGACCAGTGAGGGGAAGAGGAGGGAAAAAGTGATAGAAATGAGAGTCCCTCATCATCAGTGTATAGAATGTTGTGCATAGAATGTTCTCCATTATACTGAAACTATACTTAAAATTAGTTCATTTCAATATAAAAACTAAGGCTAAGCAGGCATGTAACTGTGTGCTTCAACAATGTAAAATATAATGACAATATAATTTTAATAAGGAGACTGTAAGACAAATATACAAGTATCCCTCTGTTTTATAGTTGAAGTTAAATAATAACAAAATGATATCTGCATTTCAAACAATAGCAAGTCAAGTTTACCTCCTTTTCATCTACCCTTTCTTCCATCTCTCCTTCCTTCTTTTCTTTCCTTCATTATTTCTTCTCCCACCTACCACTTCCTTTTCTTCCTCAAAGTCTTAACGATTAATTCTTATAAAAATGATTAGCACACTGTAGTACACTGCATTTCCCTTTTGGCCAGACTCTAATATTATACAGGAAAGTCCTAAGCTATTAATAAAACGTTTAACACTAAAGTCACAAAGCAACTGACAAGTTTATGGCTCGTCCCCAAATTCTTGCTCAAGTCAGTGCCAATTCTTGGGTGACTATATTATCTTGGGCACAGTATTGCTTGCTCTGCTAGAGTTATATATTGAAAGGTAATCTGAAATGTTCATTTTTAGAATCCTCTGTTTCATGAGGTGTCAATGGCTATCTATTATGTCTGGGTCCAAAATATGGTCTGCCAGATATGTGGAAACGCATAATCCCTTACTTTGTATTTTCAATCGATTTATTTGTTGAGTGAGAATGGGGAAGTAAGATAAAGAGAGACTTTCTAGGATCTCTGTATTATGTGTCTAAACAAGATTTAATTTGATTGGTTCATTTGTTCAGCACACTCTACAGAAGAACGTTAGAATTACTGAGCTTATGCTCTTAGGTTGAATGCTATAGAAATCTTCATAAGAAAACATTTTCTAATATACATTTCTAAAAGATAGATGCTAACTTTTCTAGTGTGCTCCTGGATTGTTGTATGTATTAAATAACTGTTGTATGGTAAGTAATTTATGGAATTGAGACTTCATTAAATAAAAGTATTACAAATTTCCAAAACATTTCCTCCTGTCATCTCCTTTTCAACACCCCCATCTAAACCTGACTTTTTTCTACTTCATTTGAAGAAGATTAGATAGGTTTACACTATGTTTTATTATACCACAATTTCTGTTTTGTGAGATAGTTAGCTATGTCTACCTTGTGCATGGTATGTTGTTTGAAGACAAAAACCATTCTTTAATTTTCATTTGTCTTCCTTCCTCCCCTCTGTATCTAATACAGTTCTTTACACATGGAAGCTCTGTGTTCAAGTCAATAACTGGAATTTACTTGAGATGAAACTGGTGGATGAAAGTTTCACCTATGTTAAGGGTCAAGTGTGATTACAAGGTGAAGGAAGTTTTGACTCTGTCATGTTCCTTTTATTTTTTATTTTTATTTATAAAAAGGAAACACTGACAAAACCATAGGATAAGAGGGCTACAACTTCACACAATTCCCACCACCAGAACTCCATATCCCATCCCCTCCCCTGATAGTTTTCCTATTCTTTAACCCTCTGGGAGTATGGACCCAAGGTCATTGTGGGATGCACAAGGTGGGAGGTCTGGCTTCTGTAATTGCTTCCCTGCTGACTGTGGGCATTGACAGATCAATCTATACTTCTGGCCTGTCTCTCTCCCTAGTGGGGCGGGGCTCTGGGGATGCAGGGCTCTAGGACATATTGGTGCGGTCATCTTCCCAGAGAAGTCCAGTTGGCATCATGATATCATGATAGCATCTAGAATCTGGTGGCTGAAAAAAAGGATTAACATATAAAGCCATGCAAATTATTGACTAATCATGAACCTACAGGCTGGAATATTGCAGATGAAGATTTGAGGTTTTGGAAAAAGCTAGTAGGTCTGTTTCATGTTCTAAACCACTTGTAATGGTAATTATCACACCCATCCACACTTTGTAAATTTTAATGTTGGAGCCTGTAAAGCAAGTGTTATGGAAATTCTCCATTCATCCCATGTTTATTCATCAAATAAACTGATCTCCCATGAAGTAGTATTTTCTCCATCTTGTCCATTCCAATCATCCTCTTACCTGTCCTTAAAAGGCCAAAGCTACCAGAGACATGGGGGAATATTTTGACATTTTCCTTCTTTAAATACCTAAACGTCATCTCAAAAGTAAAAATTCATGTAATTTTTACCTCAGGGGTACTTTCAAGTGTAAAAACAAGTGACTGAGAACCTAAGCACCCAAGCAAAAAAAATTCAGTATCTAGATATTTGTAAGTTTTGCTGATTACTTTTGACCATAACCACAAGCAGAAAACATCTATCTGAACAATGAAAAAAAAATTTTTTTTTCAGTCCATTGGTTCCAGATAGCCAAACACTGGGTATCATGCCGTCCACATCTGGTGGGTAGAATGTAAATTCCTTCCTCCCTCCCCCTTCTGCCCAGATGGTTTTAGCCAGAGATAAAGCATGGGGACTTTTCCACATTTTACATGGTGCTTGGTGTTGCAGAATTCAGCTTTTGTGCTGTTCTTTTCCCTCCTTCTTGCTATTGCCTGGATCTCATTAGAAACCATTAGTGATGTAATACTAAACCTATGGAATTTTAAACATGCTTTTTAAATCCTGTGGAATAAAGATGTCCTCGACCAAACCGAAAATGCAGTGGGCATGACACAGTTATATTTCTTTAAGAGAAAATGACTCATTTCATAGTTTCTAAACTGTTTTGACTGAAGCTTCTCAAAATAAACTTTCTGCAATAGGCAGCCTTTGATGTCTGACTTTGAAAAAAAATCATTTCTCAAAGATACAATTCAATCCTTTTTGGGTGTTCATGTATTTTTGTAGATTAGCCTACTTTTATTTCAACCTGTGAGTGACACAGTATTAAATAGCTATCAGACTCAGAAAGGAAAAGTATGTTTGAAGTAGTCTTAACTCCTCCATAAACCAAATATAAAGAACATGCCTTATGATTTTTTTAAATTACCACAAAAAGAGAATTTCTAGAACATTACCAGAAGAGGGATTTGGCCCGTTAAGAATAACAAAACAGTTTAGATGTTGTGAAAGTGGGAGATCAGGAGTGCAATTAAGCTCATAATGATATTCTTGATTCATATGTTATTTCTTATGCAATACAACATTTTTAATTTTTCACAGTCTTGAACCTTAATCCTTGAAGGGTAATTCAAGTTTCTGAGCTCCCATACTACAATTTGTTTGGGGTGAAATTTCTCATATACTTGGCTCCAGGTTTTTTGTTTTGTTTTGTTTTTTAATTCTTCCATCTGGGGAACTCAAAGGTGGTCATTTATTAAGTTCAGCTCTCACATATGGCCAACTGAAATAATAGGTTTTCAGTCAAATCTTTAGAAAAATCCAAACAACCAGTTTTTGTACAGTTGATCAGATTGATTTAAGACATCAGTTGCTTCTGTTCAAACAACAGTGAATGAAATAAATGAGAAGCAGAGCAACCTTTTCTCCTTTCCTCTTTGTCTTCATTTCTTTTTAGGGGAGTTTTCCTTCAGAGTGGTGGAAAGAGGAAAGATTAGGATCTGGATCCTAGTTTGAACTCTTCCTCTACCTGATGCTTTCAAATTTCTTAACCTCTTGAGTGTCAGTTTTCTCATTTACAGATAAAAAGAAAAAGCACTCATGAGTTTGGATCAACAACAGTAGACAATGTTCCATCCTCCTAAGGAGGCTGGACAACATAATCTATGCTACACCTGAGGAAGATGGGTCAGCTATTAGGGCAGCTTGGAATGTTCCTACTCATGATCACAGAATGTGAGCTCAGATCTACAGGGATGCAGAGGTCACATAGGCTCCTAAGCTGAATATGGGCCCTAGATCACATCAAATCTATGGGGTTTACAATCAACAATATTTATACCCCTTTCCCATATTTGGGAGCTACTCCTTTCCCTAATCCAGCTTTCTGGTCCTTTTTCCAGCCATGACATCATCTCCTTAATAATATAATAACTTGGATCCACCTGTATATCGAATTTCAGGCTCAGGAGAAAAAAAAAAAAAAACACTAGTATAGTCACAGGCCCTTTGGAATATAACTAAAATATGCCTGCTAGCTATCTACAAAATGGAGACCCCCCTCCCCCCCACTCTTCATCTGCACTACTCCAGCCTTTAGGTTCATGATTAGTCAACAAACTTGTTTGGCTTTATATGTTAACTCTTCTTTCAGCCACCAGGTTCCAGATGCTAACATGGTGCCAATCGGACTTCCCTGGACAGACAACCCCACCACTGTGTCCTGGAGCTCTGATTCCCCAGAACCCCACCCCACTGGGGAAAGAGAAAGACAGGCTGGGACTATGGATCGACCTGTCAGTACCCATGTTCAGCAGGGAAACATTTACAGAAGTCAGACACTTTCCACCTTCTGCACCCCATAATGACCCTGGGTCTATACTCCCAGAGGGTTAAAGAATAGGAAAGCTATCAAGGGAAGGGATGGGATGCAGAGTTCTGGTGGTGGGAATTGTGTGGAGTTGTGCCCCTCTTATCCTATGGTTTTGTCAGTGGTTCCTTTTCACAAATAAAATAAAATAAAATAAAATAAAATAAAATAAAATAAAATAAAATAAAATAGAAAATGAGTAACAATGTACTTAGGTAGACCAGACTCTATTCCAACTTCGTCTCAGTTTAGCCAATGGCAAATTTGAGAGGATGCTATGTATTCAGATTAAAGCAAATATGCTTTTCTCACTTTGTTAATAATACTTTAACTTAACTTAACTTTACTTAACTGTAACTTAACTTAACTGTAACTTAACTTTTCAAAGCACTTATTTTAGTGAATAATCAGGGTAGTTCACAGTCTTTAGACTTTTAAAATATATACATATTAAAGAGAGATGAAAGAAACTAGTATATTTTCCACTATAAAAGGAGTTTTTATGGTCTAACTTTTATATTTATAATATGTATGTTCTTTCAGAATAATGTAATTTTCTTTTTTAGTAAAGTCATTTGAGATTGACTGTTGGTTTGTACAGTTTATAAAATTACATTCGGTTATGTAATTAATGTAAGGGCCTCTAATCACGGAACAGCCCAAGGTCATTTATACTTACAATAAAAAAAATGATCCTGGCCTTTCCTGTGACTTAATCTGTCAAGTGATTTATTTGTCATTAATAATGCAGTTCTTAGATGTAGGGGCCAGAGGTCAGCATTGCAATAGAGTGAGAACCCCCTTGCAATCTGATCAGAGGAGGCTGAAACTTGTTAAGGAGGAAAAGATGCCCATTATGAGATTCATCATAGACTTTCTTCACCATCAAAGTTTCTTTGTTACCATCATAAATCAGGTTTCAATAATCTCCAAATTTACTTCTCCATCTCTAACTATCTTTTTTCCCCCACCAGAGTACTGTTCAGCTCTAGCTTATGGTGGTACAGGGGATTGAACCCAGGACTTTGGAGTCTCAAGCATAAGAGTCTCTCTCTTTTTCTTAATTTTTATTTATAAAAAGAAACCACTGACAAAAACCACAGGATAAGAGGGGTACAACTCTACACAATTCCCACCATCAGAACTTCGTATCCCATCACCTCCCCTGATAGCTTTCCTATTCTTTATCCCTCTGGGAGTATGGACCCAGGGTCATTATGGGGTGCAGAAGGTGGAAGGTGTCTGGCTTCTATAATTGCTTCCCTGCTGAATATGGGTGTTGACAGGTCAATCCATAGTCCCAGCCTGTCTCTCTCTTTCCCTAGTGGGACAGGGCTCTGGGGAAGCAGGGATCCAGGAAACATTGGTGGGGTCGTCTGCCCAGGTAATTCCGGTTGGCATCATGTTAGCATCTGGAACCCAAGTAATGAAGCTGAAGGGTTGACATTCCCTGCCTGACGTCTCTGGACACAGTCTGAAGTGGAGCATGCTGAGGTGGTACTCGTTGCATTGATTAGGTTGGGATCAGCAGATGCAGTATCAGTTGGTATGAATTTGAGAGAAGCATGCAGGAAAGTGAGCCATCCTCGAGGTTCCAGGACTGGGGGAAATAAAAGCTCTATAGAGGAAGTGGGAGGTTCCTACAGTCTTAGGGTTTAAGAAGGTAACAGATAGTTATTGCTATAATCATATTATTTGGCAATTGGGTTAACTTTGAAAATCCCATTGTTAGGATTTGCTATATCATATATAACATCACCATAATTTATGTCCTTTGACATTATTTGTATATAGCTGTGTCTTATGGAGTAACACCATCGGTTGCTTCTGTTCTCCCTGGTCTTTTATGAAAGTCAACATTTCAAAGACTCAGTCTATGGTCTGTGCATTAAAAAGTCTTAGACATTCAGTTTTCCTTCCCCCCATATTAATTAAGTAGTGATTTATATGACTACAAGTTAATAGGAGTGTATATAAACACCATTCCCATCACCAAAATATTGTGTCCCACCCTCTGCCGGCCCCTGGCTCCCAGTGAAGTTCAGCATCCACCCTCACCCTTCACCCAGAGATTTTTACTTTGGTGCCCTACTCCAAACTCAGTCAGATCCTGCTTTGAATTTCCCTTTCTGATCTTCCTTCTCAGCTTCTGTTTATGAGTCCGATCATAGCATACTTATCTTTGTCTTTCTGACCTTCTAGCTCCATCCAAGATGGGTCAGGGAAGGTGGGCTCATTGTTCTTAATAGCTGCATAGTATTCCATTGTGTATATATACCACAGTTTTCTTAGCAATTCATCTGTTGTTGGGCACCTGGGTTGCTTCCAGGTTTTATCTATTACAAATTGTGCTGCTATGAACATATGTGTACACATATCTTTTTGGTTGGGTGTTATGGAGTTCTTTGGGAATATCCTTAGGAGAGGAATTACTGGGTCATACGGAAGGTCCATGCCTAGCCTTGTTAGAGCTCTCCAGACAGCTTTCCACAGAGGCTGGACCAATTTACATTCCCACCAGCAGTGCAGAAGGGTTCCTCTGTCCCCACAGCCTCTCCAGCATTTGTTGCTGCTGTCCTTTTTGATGTATGCCATTCTCACAGGGGTGAGGTGGTATCTCAATGTTGTCTTAATTTGCATTTTTCTGACAATCAGTGGCCTGGAGCAATTTTTTTGTGTGTCTCTTTTTATAACTGTTATACTACTCCATCACCTTGTAATCCCTTTGTTCTGTTTCATTACATACACTGATGCTGAGTCTTCTCAAACTTCCATTTCTGTGTAAGATGCTACTCTCTACTGTCCACTCCAAAGAGTAAACTATAAAATGATTGTCTGTGGATCGACGCATTCCATCAATACAATATATCAGTACAATCCACTCCTGAAACCATCTCGCCATGTTTTTCATACTTGTACTTGAGTCTTTCTTCTCAGATGGTTCTATTGTTTCCTTATGCTGAAGTACCCTCATTCTATGTTTTGAGTTATCCACATTTGACTCTTTCTCTAAAAGCCAATCTTGTTATTGAAATCTTTACTGAATAATGCAACCTAATAATGAACAGCAGAACTTTCCTAGACCACCCTTCATCCTTTCACAGTTGAGAACACAAAAACTTCCGGACTATATGACATTCTTTTGGCTGCAGGACTAGGGAGAACCATCACCTGAACTTAGAATCAAGATCTTTGAACACCTAGTTAATAATTTTCATCAGCAGCCATTATATGAATTGCCTTAAAAGCAATCTATAGAAATAGGCATCTTACTTAGAACATAGTTTTTGTGTTGACAGTTTATGAATCCGTGACCAAGATATAATCATATTCTTTCTGGGTTACTCTTTCCTTCCATAGTCAATATTATTAGTGATTGATGAGGAGGTGACTCAACCCTAGAGCTCAAGACTTAATAAATAATCTTAGCAAGTCCCCTATCTCAATATTTCTTTGCATCTCCAAGAAATAACCAATGTGGTGGACATGCCTTGTGTTTTACTGACACCTTTTTCTTCAAATTCCTTTTTCTTTCTTTTATCTTCAGTCTATTTTTTCTTTGATTCACCCCAAGGATGGAAGAAAGTTCCTTTTCCATCATTCTTTATAAAACAGTCACACTTCATATTTGATGAATGATTGGAGATAAGAGAGGAGCATTACTGAGCTGCAGAGCTAGCCTTACCATCCATGCACGTGGCCAGGTTCTTGCCCTGGCACCACATGAAAGATGCTATGGCAACAGAACAGGCTCCAGTGATATGGTGTCTCTCCCTACCTCAGTCTGTCTTTTTATCTAAATTAAAAATAGATCAAAGCAGTGAAGAGACACATGCACAAGACCCTGACACTGTCAAAAATAAAAATAAAAACAAGTGAGAACAGATGGGATGATCATTGGGGCCCAAGGAGGAGGCTACTTGAGACAAATAGGGCTGCAAGAAAAAACTAGCTTATTAGCTTTTTGTGTTAACTCTCTCCTCTGTGATGTGCAACTACATAGAAAGAGCAAGACCATACGAGTCGGGTAGTAATGCAGCGGCTTAAGTGCACATGGCGCAAAGAGCAAGGACTGGCGTTAAGAATCCTGGTTCGAGCCTCCGGCTCCCTAACTGAAGCTGAGTCGCCTCCCAGGCGGTGAAGCAGGTCTGCAGGTGTCTATCTTTCTCTCCCCCTCTCTGTCTTCCCCTCCTCTCTCCATTTCTCTTTGTCCTATCTAACAAAGACGACATCAATATTAATAACTACTACAACAACAAAAAACAAGGGCAACAAAAGGGAAAATAAATAAATAAATATTAAAAAAAGAAAAAGCAAGACTTTTTTAATGTGAAAAAGATAGTCATTTCCCTTGAGACTTCACCACTCTGGATCAATTTTTTTCAGAGAGAGAAAGTGAGACATCAAGAGACCACAACACTAAAGCTTTACCCAATGCCAGAGTGCTCCCATGTGGTGTATCCCACTTGGGGAGTTATTTCAGCTGCCCTACCCTTAGCCTTGACATTATTTTTACTTTATTTCTTATTTTAATATTCATTACTCTTTAATTTGATAAAGCAGAGAGAAATTTAGAGGAGATTGAGAAGCAGAGAGAGAGAGAGAGTGACATCCACAGCACTGCTTCATCATTTGTGAAGCTTCCCACCTGCAGGTAAGGACTAAGGACATGAACCCAAATTCTTGCACATAGTAACATGTATACTCAAGTGACTGGAAGTACTCCTTTTTTTTTTAAAAGATTATTTTATTATTTATTTATTCCCTTTTGTTGCTCTTGTTGATTTATTGATGTAGTTATTGTTGTTGGATAGGAGAGAGAGAAATGGAGAGAGGAGGGGAAGACAGAGAAGGGGAGAGAGAAAGACAGACACCTCTACAGTCCTGCTTCACCATTTGTGAAGCGACTCCCCTGCCGGTGGGGATCTGGGGGCTCGAACAGACATCCTTACGCCAGCCCTTGCGCTTGGTGACACATGTGCTTAAGCCGCTGCTACCGCCGGACTCCCAGTAGTCCTCCTTTTTCTTTAACATGGGCCAGATTGAATTTGTAGTCACCATTCCCTTTCACACTGACCATGACAAATGTCAGAAGTCCACAGGTATATTTTCCCGCTTTCGTTATTTTTTTAAATCTTTTAAAAAGTTTTTTATTATCTTTATTTTTATTGGATAGAGACAGCAAGAAATTGAGAGGGAAAGGAGAGATAGAAAGAGAAAGATACAAAGAAGGAAGCCAGGTAGAGAGAGAAAGAGATCACAGCACTGAAGTTTCCGCCAATGCAGTAGGACCCAAACCTGGGTCAAAACCAGGCATGACCCAGGCAGCATACTGTCCGAGTGAACTATTTCACTAGCCCAGAGGATAGTTTTTCTTTACCTACTTTGCCTGTGCTTGGGCATAAGGGGCAAGTTATCTGAGTTTTGCTATGGCATGGATATATAATTATGGTATCATTAGTGTGGACTGATAAAATCATACTGCCTCACAACAGAGCACACTGTGAAACTCACTAGCCAGGTTTGGCAATCCTCTCTCTCTGTCCCAGTCAAACATTCTCTTAACCATATTAGGCTATATGGAAAATAGCCAATATCACAGTTGGTATATGAGTTGGCCTGGACTAAGGCAGTTTTCTTGAGAGCCTTTTCTCACTGGCTTGAAAGGAACAGAAGCATAGTTTCAAATATAACTGGAAAGAAAAACAGAGTCTAAATTTTGGTCCATAGTCGCAGATGGGGAGAAACTGTAGGAAGAGATGAACAGAAGGCTCTGAACTCCAACCCCATTAGGACCTGGAGGTAAAAAGGAAGGACATTCAGAAATAGTAATAGATGTAGGTGTGACTTAGAAAGGAAAGACAAGGGGCCAGGTGGTGGCGCACCTGGTTGATCACACATGTTATAATGCATAGGACCTGGGTTTGAAGCCCCAGTCCCCATCTGCAGGGGGAAGCTTCATGAGCAGTGAAACAGTGCTACAGGTGTCACTCTGTCTCTCCCTCTCTATCACCCCCTTCCCTCTCGATTTATAGTTCTCTCTATCCAATAAATAAAGATTAATATAAAGGAATTTTAAATATTTCTTTATTGGAGAATTAATGCTTTACGTTCAACAGTAAATACAATAGTTTGTACATGCATAACATTTCCCAGTTTTCCATATAACAATACAACCCCCACTAGGTCCTTTATCATCTTTTTTGGACATGTATTCTCTCTCTCACACACACACACACACACCACAAACCCCAGAGTCTTTTACTTTGGTGCGATGCACCAATTCTAGTTCAGGTTCTACTTGTGTTTTCTCTTCTGATCTTGTTTTTCAACTTCTGCCTGAGAGTGAGTTCATCCTGTATTCATCCTTCTGTTTCTGACTTACATCACTTAACATGAATTTTTCAAGATCCATCCAAGATCGGCTGAAAACAGTGAAGTCACTGTTCTTAATAGTTGAGTAGTATTCCATTGTGTATATATACCACTACTTGCTCAGCCACTCATCTGTTGTTGGACACCTGGGTTGGTTGCTTCCAGGTTTTGGCAGTTACAAATTGTGCTGCTAAGAACATATGTGTACACTGATCTTTTTGGATGGGTGTGTTGGGTTCCTTAGGATCTATCCCCAGGAGAGGAATTGCGGGATCATAGGGTAGGTCCATTTCTAGCCTTCTAAGAGTTCTCCAGACTGTTCTCCACAGAGGTTGGACCAATTGACATTCCCACCAGCAATGCAGGAGGGTTCTACAATGAAATTTTTTTAAAAGAAAGAAAAAGCAGAGCCATAGGGGGAAAAGAGGGAAATATATACAAATATAGACAGGTAGTTATAGAAATAATAGTTAACTCATATTTGTGAACTTTGGAGAACTACTGTAGCTTCCAATGGAGGAAATGGGGAAACAGAACTCTGGTGGTGGTAATGGTACAGAATTATACCACTGTTATCTTATAATTTTGTAAATCAATAATAAGTGACTAGTAAATTTTTTAAAAAGGATTGAGCGAGAAAAAAAAAAAACCCACCAGAATCTAACATAGCCAAAGTATTTAGATTAGCAAGCCCAAGTCAGTTTGGTTTAGTTTAGTTCCCCTCCCCCTATTTCTATCTTTCAATATTTCTTTTTTTTGTCACTAGGTTTATAAGTGGGGCTCAGTATCTGTATGGCTCCACCATACTGAGTGGCCATTTTCTCCTTTTTCTTTATTTTTAATAAAGGGTGAGAGACAAAGGGAAATAGAAAAAGAAGAGAGATAGAGAGATACCTGCAGGACTGCTCCACTACTCCTGAATACTACCCCCAAATGTGGAGACCAAGGTCCTGAGTCTGGGTCCCTGCCACAACCTGTTTCCTTGCCATGACCTAGCCCCTCAAAAATCTTTTTTTTTTCCACTAGAACTTTGCTGGGACTCAGTGTCTGTATGGCTTCACCATTCCTAGCCTCCTTCTCCTCCTCCTCCTCCTCCTCCTCCTCCTCCTCCTCCTTCCCCTCCCCCTTCCCCTCCCCCTTCCCCTCCCCCTTCTCCTCCCCCTTCTCCTCCCCCTTCTCCTCCCCCTTCTCCTTCTCTCCCTTCTCTTCCTCCTCCCTCTTCTCCTCCTCCTCCTTCTCCTCTTCCATGCCTTCCTCCTCCTCCTCTTCCTCCTCCTCTTTCTCCTCTGCCTCCGTCTCCTCATACTCCCTTTTCCACCCTTATTTAGAGGGGAAAAAGACAGAGATGCCTGTAACACTAATGCAGTGATTATTAAGCATCTCTCCCCTCCCCACCCCCACAAATGAGGCCCAGGAGCTGGAGAAAAATCTTCACCCATGCTCATGTGTGCATTCTGCTAAGTAAGCCACCACCTGGCCACACAAAATTAGAATATTTTAACATTTTGCTTTATTTATTTTAATAAGAGAGATACGGAGATGCAGAGAGAAAGATACAGAGACCAGAGCACTGTTCAGTTCTGGCTTATGGTGGTCTGAGGGATCAAACCTGGGACCTCAGAGCCTCAGGCTAAAAACTATTATGCTATCTTCCCAGCCCCCAAATTAAATCTTTTTGTAAGCTAGATAATTTATAAAAGCTGTTAGTGTTTGTTTCTCATTGAAAGACTATATTCATTTATTACAAGTCCAAGCATCCTTACTACAGATGTAGCCAAAGAAATCAGAACACAACTATCTTGCTCTTCTTTTTTTTTTTTTTTTCCTCCAGGGTTATCACTGGGGCTCGGTGCCTGCACTACGAATCCACTGCTCCTGGAGGCCATTTTTCCCCATTCTGTTGGCCTTGTTGTTGTGCTTCTTGTAGTTGTTATTGTTATTGTTGTCACAGCCATTGTTATTGTTGGATAGGACAGAGAGAAATCAAGAGAGGAGGGGAAGACAGAGAAGAGGAGAGAAAGATAGACACCTGCAGACCTGCTTCACCACTTGCAATGGGTGGGGAGCCAGGGGCTCAAACTAGGATTCTTACTGTGGTCCTTGCGCTCACTCTTATTCTTATCTGTGGTCTCACCCAAAATCTCACCTTTGCTCTTATCTGCTGTCTCACTCTTTAACTATCTCACCCTTGTTCTTATAACTTAGTCTCCTGGGTTAGAAAATCAACCTTTGAGTTCTGGGTCCTCCATATTCTGAGTAATTGTAGACCCTAGATTTAATTTCATTGTCAACCTAGACGACAGTGCAGAGAATATACTATCTCCCTCAAAGGAAACTTATGAGAACCAAATGAGATACAGCATGATAGGATTATTCCAATGGGATGTGTGTTTAACGGCTTCTCAGGCTTTTTCTCTCTCCAGCTACAACTTTCAGTAAGAAGTTTCGGCGGCAAAGAAAGTAGCTTTAAGATTACTGATGGAGGCTTTAGTGTCACTCTCCTTCAGAAGTGATCAGATTCTGCTTTGACAGCTTATAAACATTCACTCACTTTCTCCCTCATTCTGAAATTAATGAAAAATCCTCTCCACAAGAAGTTAAACCTGTAAAGCTTCCCTGACTATCTTATCACTAGACACTCTTTTCAAACGTTTTGACTTCATTCCACTCATATTTCCTGAGTGACTACTACATACATGGCTGTATCTGTAAATTGAGAAGGAATGTGTGGTAAAAAAAAATGCAATAATAATAATAACAAGGAAAAGAAACACATATGCCACCATGGAGTTTGTTTGTTTGCTTGTTTTTTCTTTTTAAAAAATATTTATTTCTTTATTTCCTTTTTGTTACCCTTGTTGTTTTTTTATTATTGTTGTTGTTATTGATGTTATCATTGTTGGATAGGACAGAGAGAAATGGAGAGAGGAGGGGAAGACAGAGAGAGGAGAGAAAGACACCTGTAGACCTGCTTCACTGCCTGTGAAGCGACTCCCCTGCAGATGGGGAGCCGCTGGAACTGGGATCCTCACGTGCTCTTAACCTGCTATGCTACCGCCCAACTTCCCACCAAAGAGTTTGTAATTTGGTAGGATAAAAGCCACATGAAACAAACAGGTATCTAGATAGAAATGTCATGAAGATGAAATTGTACAGGAAACTATAAAAGAAAATGGTAGTGAAGAAGAAAGAAATCAGTAATCTAATACAACTATTCTTCTTTTCTATGTTTATTTATTCCCTTTTGTTCCCTTATGTTGTTTTCTTGTTGTAGTTATTATTGTTGTTGTTACTGATGTCATTGTTATTGGATAGGACAGAGAGAAATGGAGAAAAGAGGGAAGACAGAGAGGAGGAGAGAAAGGCCCCTGCAGATTTGCTTCACTGCTTGTGAAGCAACTCCCCTGCAGGTGGGGAGCTGGGGGCTCAAACAGGGATCCTTACACTGGATCTTGAGCTTTGCTCTGTCTATGCTTAACCCGCTGCACTAAGCCTGACTCCCTTGATAATTCTTGATTTACTCTACCCTGTCAATAAATAAGATACTTAAAGCTTTTAATATATATATTGTCCTGTAGTGTAAAGTCTGTGGGGAGTATCTATTTTTTTATTTGTTGTTTTTTAATGTTTATTTATCTGATGGAGACTGACAGAAATTGAGAGGGAAGGGGAGAAAGACACAGGGAGACACACACACACACAGAGAGAGAGAGAGAGAGAGGCCTACAGACCATATTCACAACTCATGAATCTCCCCCACCCCACTCTGCAGGTGGGGAGCCAGGAGCTTGAACACAGGTCCTTGCACATGGCAACATGAGCATTCAACCAGTTTTGCCACTGCTCAAAGCTCCACACACATCTTTTTATTTTTCCAGAGTACTGCCCAGTTCTGACTTGTGATGGTACTGGAGATTGAGACTGGAGGTCCAGAAGCCTCAAGCATGAAAGTCATTTAGCATAATGAGTATGCTATCGCCCAACTCCTACAAATACTGTTCTAATGCTGACTTTGTGGTTTGGGGAAGATGCTGAGAATTAATCAAGTAAGAAGTGTAGGGGGAGTTGGGCATGATGAAGGTCTTTATTTACACAAGACCAAGATTTGAATAGAGAGGCCAGTAGGAAGCTTGCTTGAATGTTTCAAGAAAAGGTAGCTTTGAATTAGGTGGTGCTTTTAATGGAACAGCGCCACAAATGTTTCTTTCTTTCCCTCTCTATCCCACTTCCCCTCTCTATTTCTGTCTCTGTCAAAAGAAAGAAAGGAAGGAAGAAAGAGAGGAAGGAAGGAAGGAAGGAAGGAAGGAAGGAAGGAAGGAAGGAAGGAAGGAGGAAACAAAGAAGATAAGGTCATATATACTGCTGGAAAAAATCTGGAGAAAGATGAATTAGAACATTAACATGACTTCAGGGTAGAAGTAATTTAAAGACTTCAAAGCTGGTTTCCAAAGATAGATTTATTAGATAACGTATTTGTTTTCTAAATTTGCTATAATGAAATATGTACTTGTATAATTCCCAAAATAAATTGCATTTCTACTTAGGATTCAGACATACGCTAACATTAAACTATTAATGACTTAGGACCTTTATCAGTAGAGTAAATCAGGAACCGTAGTAGTCATGAAAATCCTACCTATTCCACTCTGTTCATAAATAGTTGTACACGCTCTCTATATGAGTTGCTCTGAGTAACGAAAGAAGTTGAATGTGACTGCTAACTCAGGAGCTCAAGGTCAAGTGCTTGCAAGCCTAGATTTCCCTCTTTGGGTTTGACAACCTAAAGACATAGGGACAGCAGCCAGGAAGTGGTACAACAGATATTGCTCTGGACTTGCATGTTCATGGTTCTGAGTTTGATCCCAGGCACCACATATTCCAGCGTGAAGTTCTGGTTCTCACTGTCTCATAGTGGAGAAGCAATTACAGAAGCCAGACCTCCCACCTTCTGCACCCCATAATTATCCTGGGTCCATACTCCCAGAGGGATAAAGAGCAGGAAAGCTTCTAATGGAGGAGATGGGATATGGAACTCTGGTGGTGGAATTGTATGGAAGTATACCCCTCTTATCCTACAGTCTTATCAATCATTTTTAAATCAATAAAAAATAATGTTTAAAAGGAGGGGGAAAGAGAAGTAAGGCTTTAATATATAGTTAAAATGAAACTATAAGGGCAGTTGCCAGCTTCCATGTTCATTTCTGAGTTGTTTCCTGTTGAGCCACATCAGGAAATGAAAGGGCTCAGATTGAGAGAGAGATAAGAAAAAGTATTTCCCCTTGGGCCAGCACAGTCATTCAGCTGGGCAGTGCAGTTTATAGCCATGTGAGCAACCTAAGTTCAAGCCCAGGCTCTACTGCTTCAGTGTTGTTCTCTCTCTCTCTATCTATCTATCTATCTATCTATCTATCTATCTATCTATCTATCTATCTCCCTCTCTGTCTCCATCTAAGAAAAATAATATTTTCCAATCTTAGCATCTGTACAACTACAGCTCAATACCACTTAAATGCCAACTACATTTGTTTTCCTCTTTTTTACTTCCTTCTAATTTTTCTAAAATATTTCACAAAAATGTTTCTGTCGAGATATTGAATATTCTGGCATTCACTTTTTTCTTCTTTTTTTAATACAGTTTTTATTAGTGGCTTAGTAATGATCAACAAGATTGTGGGATAAGAGGGGTACAATTCCACACAATTCCCACCACCAGAGTTCCAAATTCCATGCCTTCTACTGGAATGTTCCCTATTCTTTATCCCTCTGGGAGTATGGACCCAAGATCATTATGGGGTACATAAGTTGGAAGTCTAGCTTCTGTAATTGCATCTCTGCTGGATATGGGCATTGTCAGGTTGATTCATATCCCCAGCTTGTTTCTGTCTTTTCCTGATGGGATAGGTATCTGAGGAGGTGAGGTTCTAGGACACACTGGTGAGGCCATCTGCACACGGAAGTTAGCATGGTAGCACCTGAAACTTGGTGGCTGAAAAGCAGTAAGATATAAAGCAGGACAAAATGTTTAATAATCAGGAACCTAAGGGTAAGAATAGAGCAAATGTCACTAAGGGCATTCCTGTGGGAAGAAGATATATTTCAAGGGGCCCATGACTTTAGTAATTTTTGCCTGAGCCCAATAGTTAAAAATAGTATGTCATTTATATGTAAGCCTAGTTATTTTAAGTTATTCACAGTGAAGTGAATAAGACGTAAGTGGTTTGATATTTACTCTTCCATTAGAGATCTTTCTGAGGGCAGTGATCTGGTCTCTCTTACCTCTGCTATACCCTTAGAAGTTGTCATTTAATAACTAGGAAAGGAGTCCCAAGTTAGGCCTGAATTTTGTCTCATGAAATAGGAAGTGCATAAAAGACATGTCCTTTTTTATGTGATAAACATAAGAAATCATATTCAAGGAAAGACACACCATGAGAACATTAACATATGCAGGCCTATTACTTTCTCCAGAGAAAGGTTCCTACAATTCAAGTTAACAGTCAGGTTTATGGGGTAACTTTGAATCTTTCCTGAGGTTTTAAAAATTAAATTACATGAGATTTTAATTTCTGTTGATAGTGGGAAGATAATCTAGTTATTATGCAAATTAGTTTCATTCCTGAAACACAAATATCCCAGGTTCAATCTCATGCACCCCATAAGCCAGAGCTGAACAGTTCTCTGGTAATAATAATGTTTTGTTGACTGAGATTTAGTATGGAAACCACTGTGGCTGACCATCATACTTTGCTCTATTATATGTTCAAATGTCTTAAAGTTAGCACGATGAATTGCAGGATTAATAACTTGTATACTCTGCCTATGTAACTACTGTAAAAATGAGTCAACTTGTAAGATTCACTGTAAGTTTTTTCTTATCTTTTTCTTTTTATGTATCCCCAAGTCTTATGTGATTTCACTACTTCCAATCTGCTTCTTTCAGAGAGACAGAAGAAAGAGAGAGAGAGAGAGAGATTGAGAGAGAATGAGAGAGAAAGAAAGAGATATCACAGCAGTGGAATTTCCTCCAGTGCCATGGAACTCTCATATGGTGTTGGGGCTCAAAACTGGGTCACTCATGGGAAGGAACATGGCTCATGCAGTGAACTAGACCTTCAACACCAAGAATCAATTCTTGAGGTTATTTTGAAAATACCGATGCCCATCATAGTAGTTGGGAATCAAGCCCTGAACTGATCTTATATCCTAAAAATAAATGTAGGTGGCCAGGAGGTAGACCCAGTCCCCATTTGCAGGCAGGAAGATTCACCAGGGGTGGAGCAGTATGGCAGTATCTCTTTTTCTCTTCTCTCTCCTTCCTTCTGGTCCTATTTCTCTGTCTCTATTAGCAGTAAAGAAAAAGAAAGGGGAAAGAGAATACTACCAGGAACAGTGGAATCATCATGCAGGCACAGAGTCCCACCAATAACCCTGGTGGTAAATAATGATGATGATAATAATAATAAATCAAAACAAAGTCATTGATTTGTCCTAGTATATTATCAACCAGTTCCTGCTAAATTAACTTAGGTATTAGGAAACAAATAGAGACAGAATGGTGTTCTTAAAAGAGAATAGATTTACAGACCCAGATAAATGTAGTAGCTGAGAGGACTTAGGTAAACTAACTCTCTAGGACATTCTAAGTCCCATTTATTAAGTGTTCCTAGTAATAGTTGTCTTACTGACCTCCAGTGTTGTCACAGAAATCATTTGAGAAAAGGTATGTGGAATTTCAATTTAGTGTAAAATCTTTGTGCTTTTAACTCATTTGGGGTACCACTGGTTGCTTGGAATTCAGTCCGCAAATGGCTGATCTCATTGATGATAGAAGCATAATTACCCTGTGACCAATCATTTTTGTCCCTTCCAAGCATTCCAGACATTTCAATGCAGGGACAAGGTCTATGGGAAAAAGTCAAAAGGAGATTAATCAGAAGCATTCCACTGGCCCTTCCCAGGGCCCTAGGCACAAAATGGTCCCCTGTGCATTATTATTTTGCTGTTTGCCGATGTTCACAGTTTCCAAGACAGTAACAGACCAACTTGATGATGGTGAACAGACAGAATGAAGGTAACAGTCCAGTGCAAAGGTCTCTGCATTTCCTTTTTAACACTGCAGGCTTCACTGGCTGCTCTCTGAGCTAGGTTGCAGATAGACAGTTTAAAAAATGAATAATAATAATAAACGTAAACCAACCCGACTTTCTTTAAAATGCCAAGGAATGACATCAGCCAGTGATTTCTTTTATAGCTTTACACACGAGTGATTTTTTTATTTTTTGCTATTTAAGTAAGTCAACGTGATGCTAAGTTGTGACCTGAGCCTTACCCACACCCACATCCCATGTGTCAGCATTTGGGGCTTCCCACTGGCAGAATTCCAGGCTCTGGGTTAGGCTTTTGGCATAGGCTTTGAGATTAAAGAGAGAGATGTTCTGCTGGATAGCTAGAAAGGAGAGAAGCAGATCAGAATCGATCCACTCTGACTGCTATTTTATTTTGCTTCAGTTCTTGCCCGTCCGGAGCAATAAAAGAAACAGAATAAACGACCCTCTATTCCAGTATATCAATTTCAGTCTGTAGTCAAACTAAAACCAGGAAAAGCTGCAAGAACATTTTCAGTAAACAAGCACGTATTTCATAATAGGAACATGAAAATCAATTTCCTAAGTCAATAAACTGTGCTTAAAATGTCCACTGTGTTGGCTGAATTGAATAAATGATGCAATTGCTTTGACGACCTGAAGTCACCATTGCTTTGATGATTGGCAAGTACTGAATGAGGACACTGTTCCTACTTATTTGTTTTAATCAGTTTGACTATTTTTCTCTTGTTTTCTTTTTTTTAATTGCCACCAGGGTTATCACTGGGGCTTGATGAATCCACGACTCTTTGCAGCCATTTTTTTTCCTACCTTATTTTTATTTGACAGGACAGAGAGAAATTCAGAAGGAAGGGTAGATAGAAAGGGAGAGAGAAAGATAAACACCTGCAGACCTGCTTTACTGCTTATGAAGCATCCTGAAGATGGGGAGTGAGGGCTCGAACCCAGATCCTTAGGCATGGTGATAGATGTACTTAATTGAGTGAGTCACTGCCCAGCCCTCAGAACACTTTTTATTTGTGATCATACAAAATTCCTGAGCACTGACTTCATTGATAACAACTGTCAATAAACAGTCTACCAAACTTAATTAAGTCCATGAGTTTTTTTTTTAATTTCCCTGGAGTTGTTGATCCACCATTCTCCATACCACCACCACCCCCATTTTTTTTCTTTCTTTTATTTGATAGGAAAACCAGAAATTGCATCCATATAATTCAGTATTACTTGGCCATAAACACACCAAAAAAATATACCTGATGAAAATGAAGACATTGCCCCATAAGACATAAACACTTCCATTGAAATACAACATGCCCTCGACCAGGGCTGGGGAAAATCCAGTCCACACCTCCTATAAGATCCATAGAATCATTTGGTCTGGCCCTGCCAAGGAAACCAGAGCTTTTTTCACAGCAACATCAAGTGCTAATGTTTAAGTTGATAATTTTGTATGGCCCACAAATGATGTTATAAACATCCAAATGTCCCTTGGCAAAAAAAAAAGAAAAATTCCCCACTCCTGCTCTAGACAAATGTCACTGAAGCTACTTGGGCAAAACTCCCATAATTGTCTAATGTACTTAAGATGATAAATCATCTCGATATTTGAATTGCTTTGGTAAGGGCCACTTGCTAAAACATTCAGTATTTCTCTCCTTAAGATAAAGTAAGCCAAAAAATATAGATGGAAAGTTCACCAAGTCTTGGTAAATAACCCAGTGCTGACTTTTAATTTAGAAATGACTGGCCAAATTGATTCCAGCCTTTCCAACTATACTTCTCTCCCTGAAGAGTACATTGATTTGTATTGCCTTCCCATTTTGCTCTTACTATTACTCTTTCTTTCTATGATTGTATTTTGCTACTTGGATAACATGTGATTAGGGATACTGGACTGTCTGTATTTTGAGCTTATACGTTCCTCTTAATTGCCATCTTCCTGACCGAAGCTTTATCTTTCTCTATTCACATATTTTAATGATTATCGGTTTATTGATGCATAATGTAAAGGAAGTAGAAATACCACAGCTAGGCAGCATAAATCGCCACAAAATTATTAAAGTGATGCCATCAGTGGCCAAATCGAGAAACCCAGGAACCTTCCTTGTTTCCCTTTGCCAGTCATTCCTCTTCCCCAACCAACCCTGTACTAGGATAACCATAATACTAATTTCTTTTATTTTAATTATATTTATTTATGTTATTTGCTAGAGACAGAACCTAAGATGAAAGGCAGAGATAAGAGGGACACAGAGACAGAGAGACATCTGCTGCACTGTTTCACCACTTGTGAAGCTTTCTTCCTGCAAGTGGGAACCAGGCCTTGAACCCTGGTCCTTGTGCATGGTAATATATGGACTTAACCAGGTGCACCACCACCCATCTCCCTCCCCAGTCAGACTGATTTCTAACACTAGACATCGTTTGCCTCTACTTCAATTTTATATTATTTTGAATTTGGTGACAAAATACAAAATATCTCATTCTGTCTCCTTACTTTCCAGTGGGGATAATAAAAACAATTCTATTCATAGTTTTCTTTTAAAGCTGAAGTGAAATAACAGGTATCAAGTACCTTGCACATAGTAAGCATTCAACAAATTACAGACTGCATGATTTATTATTCTATTTCTTGGAGCTATAAAATGCCCTGATCTCCTTTAAAATGATGGGATGGGGTAAGGAATGACAGTGGTGGTCCCTGTAAATGGAATATCTTTCCCCAAACACCCTCTTAGATGCTGAAATATTGAACAGGGTTGAGCTTAATATATCTACACACCAAAAAAAAAACTTGAAAAAATATATATACAATACATTTTTCCTGAACCAGTCATAAAATTATATAGAGATCTTAAAAATCTATTCCAAATACTTCATATTACAGATGCAAGAACTGAGGAGCCAGTTAAAGAACTTGGTCAAGTTCAACTGACTCATTAGTACTTAGACCTAAATTTTCCAAGATTCCCTATTCCTCCCTTTTGAAAATACTTTTAGCTCCCATATTCAACAAATACAAATCAGAGGCAATTATTCATGTTTTATTGTTACTGGCTCATTCTGACTTAAACCCATCATCTATTTTTAAATATTACATGTTAATTTCCATCCCTACAAGTGATATGACTTCCTGCCAACTAAGACTGAAATAGCTACTCACCATTCCTTTCCCATTCCAAGGATCATGCCCTGTAGCTTTTCATTCTTCTGTTATTAAGAAATATTCTACCTTATCTGCCAACATACAAGACAGAAAAAGAGCTCTCCAATTATTCATGCAAAAGTTGGAATGCTAGGGGAAAGGGGAGGGGGTTCCACGGTTCTGGGCACTGGATACTCAGAAGACCATGTCTGCCTCCTGGCATTCTCCTAAATGACTGACAACAGATCACCCGCATCATGGTCACTCTCGTGCCTCCTATGAAAGGCCACACTTTGAGGATAATATTTTGATAAGTGCCTTTATTCAGCATGTGTATTCTGTTAATGAACAGATAAGCTTGACTCTCATATGGACCAAATAACTTGGAGAAGTTTCATGATCCCAGAGCACACAGTCACTTCATAAAAGCCTTTTACCTCATGCCAGGACTCTCAAACGATCATCTTAAAACATTCTTCCCAGGGATAACTTCTTCCCAGAAATATGTTTTTCAACCTAGATATCTCCTCTCTGAAGAGGCTCTCCCTTGCCAGCCATCCTCAAGCACATCATGCTGCCGTACTCAGTCACTCCCAGAAGCACACGTGTGTGTTGTCTGTCTCCCATCAGACCCTAAGCTCTGGAAACACTTAACTTGCTCATCAGCATGTGTCCTCCTGGCTCAAAGTACCCCCTTAATGAATGAAGATATGAATATAGATGTGTGTCCTTCCAATTTACCAGGGGCTGGGGCAGCTGCTGGGTTTGCATAGCTTACTATTTGCTAGCTGGAGTTTAAACAAATCACTTTAAGTTCACAGTGACATTCTCACTGCTTAGCGTGAAATGAGAATATGAATCTCACTAGGTTATTATAGTGATCAAGTGAGATAGATGAATGCAATTTACTTAGCATAGGGGCCTGCCACTAGAAGCTCTTGCTATACAGTGATTCAAGCATATAGTTCAACCATTCAATTTATCTACAGTAAGCCTAGCTTTTTTTTAGTGTATATGTCTGTAGGTTTTATCCATGTCATATAGACAAATTTTCAATTAATTATTTTGATTGATTGATTAATTGATTGATTGGTAGAGAGAGAAGCTGAGAGAAAAGTGAGAGATAGAGGAGAAAGAGAAACATCTGCAGCACTGCTCTACTGCTTATGAAGCTTCCCAAGTTTTTGAATCCAAGTTCAAGCTTGGGTTCCAAGCTGGAACCCAAGTCCTTGTGCATGGTAATATGTGAGCACTACCAGGTGTGCTCCTGCAAAATTTTCAGCTAATTAAAACTTGGCTCTTTATGTTAGCTACATAATCACATTCATTTAATTTAATCCATTTAATAGATTTATTTATTTCCATCAGGGTTATTGTTGAGGGCCGGTAGCTACACAATGACTCCACCACTCCTGATGGACATTTTTCTTTTTCCTTTTCCTTTTTTCCTTTTCCTCTTCCACTTCCTCTTCCTTTTCCCTTTCCTTTTCCTTTTCCTTTGACCAAAAGTGAAAGACAGAGAGAAGGAGAGAGATCTGCTGCACTGTTCTACCTTTTGTAAAGCTAGCTCCCCAACCCTGCAAGTGGAAACTGGAGGCTTGAAGCAGTGAGTCCTTGTGCATAGTAACATGTGCACTCTACAGAGTGCACTACCACATGGCCTCAAACTTGCACATTTTATAAGGAATTCCTAATTTAATTCTTACAGTAACTCCTATTATCAACTTCCACTACTTGGTGTCCATTGGGAAACTGACGTCTTTCTGTGAACACTTGTGATAGGGCCTTTAAAGTCGGATTTTAAATCTCATTCAGTTTGTTAATTCTCCATATGTTTATATTCATTTATTTACAAAAGATAACAGAGTATTGTTCAGCTGTGGTATAGAGCAGGTGGTGGGTATTGAACTTGGGGCCACAGAGACCTCAGACATACAAGTCCTGTGCTCTACTGTTCAGCGCTCTCTCCAGTCCTAAAGTACTCTTTTAACCTCTTATGCAAATACGTGGTGTTTTTTCATCAATGTCATCTACAAAAGTGCTTGTTACTCTTCATGCTACTGGATGGTTTTTGCTAAGTGTTCCCTGGGGGCTTTGAGATCACCATCCTTAGAAAACTAAACATATGACTGAGAGGAAAGTCCCCCTTGGCATTTTGTATGCCCTGATTCTCCCTTAGTGAATATTTTCAGAGCAAACTTAGATTTCCTGAGCCAGTGGTTAAATCAAAGGAGGAATAAATAGCACCTGGCTATTGGACACCAGTTGGGAGGAATTGGGGGAGGAGGATGGGTTATTTTGCGTAACACAGCCCTGGTCTCTTGTCCTGCTTTCCTTCTCCCTTCCCCTATGGTCCTTCCTTCCCTTACTATGTCCATCTAGACCAGGGGTGGGAAGTATCATTTGGTCTGGCTCTGCTAAGACAACTGTAGGCAGGACTCAAAAATCAATAAATCAATAAAATGGAGTTCTGGCTTCTGTAATTGCTTCTACACTGGATGTGGGTGTTGGCAGATTGATCCAGTAGCCTTTTTTTTCATAGCAATATTAAGTACTTATTTTTAAGCTGACAATTTTGTATGGGCCACAAATGATGTTATAAATATCCAAATGGCCCTTGGCAGAAAAAGTTTCCCTGCCCCAGATAAGCTAAGTTTTGCCTGCAGAGGGTGTCAGCAACTGCTTTTGATCCAGAGCAGTCACAACCCCCGTTTCAGGGACTGAATGTAAAAGCTATGACGGAAAGAAATCCACTGAGTGTTGGTCCACCCAGACATGGATTTGAAATTGCAAAGCACCATCCTGACTTCTCTGGGCAGCTGACTTACCAGTGTGTCCTGGAACCTCACCTCTCCAGAGCTCTGGCCCACTGGGGAAGGATGGAAATAGGCTGGGGGTATGGATCAACTTGCTGATGCTCACATCCAGAACTCCTACCTTCTGCACCCCTAAAACGACCTTGGTCCATACTCCCAGCAAGAGGAAAGTCATAGGAGGAAGAAGATAAGAGGGCTGTGAACTCCAGCTCCACCAGCACCCAGAGAGAGAAAAAGAAAAGACAGGGGCATATGGAGGTAGTAATGTTGTTGTAAGTGGCTTGGAGGGGAAGAGAGTATTGGATAAGGAAGAAAAAGGGGGAAATTATATATAAGTGTAGACAGATAGTTGTAGAGATGATGGCTGGACCATGTGGTGGCTTGCAGTGGGATGACTAAAGATTCAGAACCCTAGTAGTGGGAATGAAGTAGATTTATACCCCTATTGACATGTAATTTTGTAAATCAATATTCAATCACTAATAAAAAATTAAAGTTTAAAAAAATTGCAAGGCACTTGACTAAGAGAAGGTCTTTTTTTTATATAAAAAAGTTTGGTTTTTTTTTTTTTTAGAAGGGATCTAGTGAATGTATAATTTCAACATTTCAGGTCACCTTTCTCACACAGAGGGAATTCCGGCATACAGCACTGTGGCACTCTCTCAGGTGCTACACACATGAGAGAAAGATCTTAAAACAGGAAGCAAGCACTTAATTCACTTTCTGGCCCTTTGGTCCTAAATCTGAACAAAGAAAGTCCACCTGAAAATAAACTCCCCTTTCAGTTTCGGGGCCATCCACTTCATGGTTTCTCTGAAAAGTCTTTCTGCACTGTTTATGAGCTTCTACATAGACTGTGGGTAGAAAGGGGAAAAAAATGGCAGAGGATATATTTGTTCCTTGTGGTTTTGTTGTTGTTTGTTTTTAAATATTTTTATTTATTTATTATTGGATAGAGACAGAGAGAAATTGAGAGGGGAGAGGGAGATAGAGGAGAGAGACAGAGAGACACCTCTAGCCCTGCTTTACCACTCGTGAAGCTTTCCCCCTTCAGGTGGGGACCAGGGGCTCAAACCTTAAGCACTGTAATGTGGGCGCTTAGCCAGGCGCCACCTCCTGGCCCCTTCCTTTTTTTTTTGTTTCTTTTTCTTTATTCATTCTCAAATTTAAAAATTAAAATTCTGGGGGCTAGGTGGCATTGTACCTGGTTAAGCTCACACATTACGGTGCACAAGGATCCAACTTCAAGCTCCTGATCCCCACCTACAGGAGGGCAAACTTCATTAAGTGGTGAAGCAGGGCTGCAGGTGTCTATCTCTTTCATTCTCTATCTCCCTCTCCCCTTTCAATTTCTCTCTGACTCTATCCAGTAATAAATAAATAATATAAAGGGATTTAAATATTTTTAAATACCTAATCTTAAAAATAAATGGTAGATAAATAAATAAAAATAGAAATTCTGAGGAGACTGGGAGTATGAAAAGGGAAATGAAATATTGACCTTGCCAGAGGGTTTAGGAAGATAACTGTGAACTTTCTTCTCTTCAGATTGAAATGACTCTCTATGTGTATTCATTTACAGTCCAGAAAAGTAGCTGCTTGCCTTCTTCTAACTTCTTACATCTTCACTGATGATCCTAGGTGGAGTGGGTACCAAAATCTACACTAGCATCTGAAAGCAGGGAAATGTTTATTAAAGTTACATTGTTGGCTCCTCTCTGGAGTATCCCATGTGTTTTGTTTTGTTTTGAAGTTATTTGTACTTTGTTGGGAGGGGGCTAGAGTAGTGGTGTACAGTATAGTTATTGATATAGGTAAGTCTCTCATCTCCCCATGAGAGGTGTTTGTAAGACACTCTCTCCCCCAAGCTAAGTCCTTTTCCATCATCATGCAATAAGATCCCAGAGCCTATCCATCCCATCCATTTTCCTCCTTCCTAGAGTTTTTTGCTTTGGTGCAATATACCACACCAGCCCAAAATTTATCTTACATTTTCTCTTACTGCCCTTGCTTCTTAATTTCCACCTAGGAGTGGAATCATCTGATATTCATTCTTCTCTTTCTGGTTTATCTCACTGAAGAAATCCCAGAAGGTTCTGAAATGCAGCCAGCCAGAGAATCCCTATTCTGAGAGGACATTCCACCAAAAGCCCCAAAAGACCAAGACCTTGACCACTGGCTCATTATTGTATCCCCAACATATTCCCGGTACTCTATGCATACTTCTCTATATATTTAGCTTTTTTTATTGTCACCAGGGTTATCTATGGGGCTTGATGCCAGCACTTGATACCATCCATCGATCCCAGCAGTTTCTTTTTTCAATTTCAATTGGCAGAACAGAGAAAAATTGAGGATGGAGGGGAGATAGAGCAAGGAGAGAGAAAAGATAGACACTTGAAGACCTGCTTCACTGTTCATGAAGCCCCCCGCCCCCTGCCCCACGAAGGTGAGGAGCTGGGGCTCAAACTCAAATTGTTACACATGGTGCTATATGTGATTCAAGTCCAGGTCTACATGACCAGCAATATGTATTTTCAGCCAGATAAGTTATATACCAGCCCTCATGACATGGATGTGTTTGCTTTGTTTAGTCTTTAGGTTTTTTTTCTTGTTTTTTTTTTTTCTATTTTTTTCTCACTCCTCGCCTACAAGTGGTAAAGCAGGTCTGCAGGTGTCTTTCCCTCTGCCTATCTCTCCCTCCTCTTTTAATTTCTTTTTTTTTTCTTCCTTGGGGGATTAATGTTTTATAGTCATCAGTAAATACAATAGTTTGTGCATGTATAACATTTCTCAGTTTCCCACACAACAATACAACCCCTACTAGGTCCTCTGTCATCCTTTTCCAGGACCTGTAGTCTTGTTTTCACCTATAGTATCTGAAATGAGAATCCAAAAGTCCAGGACCAGTTTCTAGTAGTGGAATTCCAAGCCAGTCTCAGTGAGTCTTTTTCCACTGTCAAATCCAAAAGGTAGTGACAAGAAAGCTATGTCCTTAAAAACATAAGAACTCTTTAGACTTATTGTTCTACTAAATTAAAGGCTCTATTAGACACATAAAGTTGGCATCCCATACTAACATTTACTAGCATTCCTTGCTGTATCATGTTGTGGCAGGTTTAGGGGTATGATGGTGATTAATGTTTGCTGTTTACTGTTGTGTTTCAAGTGCAAGAGAGCTAGCTCTAGATTATCCACTGGCTTATTAGTATGACTATTTTAATCCTCTAGTGCATGCTCTTCTAATAATTAATTCCCCAACCATCA
This sequence comes from Erinaceus europaeus, assembly GCF_950295315.1. Classification (NCBI taxonomy): domain Eukaryota; kingdom Metazoa; phylum Chordata; class Mammalia; order Eulipotyphla; family Erinaceidae; genus Erinaceus; species Erinaceus europaeus. The sequence continues at coordinate 106,731,291 of NC_080169.1, forward strand.
ACAGTAAAGAAGTTTGGGGAAAAAGCAAAAACTCTGAGAGATTTTTGAAAGACTAAACTCTGAAAGCCAGAGGGTTCAGCTTAAAGTAGGAGTACCCTTGGCTATATTCTAAAGTCTTTTGTCTTTGATTATTAACATTTTTAGTGCTCCCTGTTTTGCATTAACCATAAATACTTCTCCACCCCATGATTTAGAAGAATTTAAGGGCTGACTTTACAATAACTGTACTTAATTCTCTTAAAATGCAAATGCACAATGTCAGTTTATATCTATACTTTATGTTTCCTTTAATAGCCTATCAACAGTACCCAAAGAAGAAATGACATAATAAAGTATACATACTAAGGTTGTGGGGATAGCATAATGGTTGTGCAAAATATTTTCATACCTGAGGCTCCACAGTCCCATGTTCACCCACTACATGCCAGACCTAAGCAGAGCTCTGTTTTTAAAAAAGTAAAGTAAAATTAAAATTTCTAATACAAAATATGCATTAATTAAAATTCTTTCCACTTAATATTTCTATCTCCTTTTATATTAGGTTTCATTGAAACATCAAGATCATTCAATAGAATCCCTCAGGGATTGCTCATCAGCCAGAAGGCTCAGACGTGAACATTTAATTTCTTCACTGTAAGTAAAGTTTGTTTGATTTTATTTTTTAGGTAAAAGCTATGTTCTTAACAATTCTACTATTCTGCCTGACTTTTGAAAGAATAAAAATTGTGAGAAGCCAGTCTTTTTGGTTCTGTCCCTCATAGTTCCCTCACTCAAAAAAATCTATCAAGGGAGTCGGGCTGTAGCGCAGCGGGTTAAGCGCAGGTGGCGCAAAGCACAAGGACCAGCATAAGGATCCCGGTTCGAACCCCGGCTCCCCACCTGCAGGGGAGTTGCTTCACAGGCGGTGAATCAGGTCTGCAGGTGTCTATCTTTCTCTCCTCCTCTCTGTTTTCCCCTCCTCTCTCCATTTCTCTCTGTCCTATCCAACAATGACAACAGCAATAATAACTACAACAATAAAACAACAAGGGCAACAAAAGGGAATAAATAAATAAAATAAATATTATTAAAAAAATCTATCAAGTTTAGAAGGAATTCTTTTCCTGCTATGTACTGAACTTTTGTTTGTTTAATTTAGTTTTTTTTTTCTGCGTGTATACTGTCTTAAGCAAAAAGCAAGTCCTGATCAATGAGGATATGTGTGAAATATGCTAATTAACTCTGGAGAATGTTGGGGGAGGAGACCATCTTGCAGAGGGATGAGTTCAGTTTTCCACTGGCAATTTCAAGAGCCAGAAAAACTCCCTCACTTTCAACAATTCATCCTTATCTGGGAGGAGAACTTCATTTTTATTATCTTTATTTTGTTTATTTATTTTGCATAGATATAAATTGAGAAGGGAAGAGGGAGAAGAGAAAGAGAGAGCATCTGCAGCATTGACTTAGTGCTCATGAAGCTTCTGCCTACTTCATGTGGGTACCAGGAACTTGAACCCAGGTCCTTGCATATTCCCTCTCTATCTCCCCTCTCCTCTCAATTTCTCTCTGTCTCTATATAATAGTAAAGAAATAAAGATATTTTTAGAAGAAAAAGGGATTTTCCAAAGGTAGATTGCAGAAAAGATAACTTCTTCACAATTTTACAAAAGTCAGCACTTGTTAAAAGAAAAGTTCTAAAAGGAATTTAGCACAGTTCACAGGTACTTGTTGTATTAGGACTATAACATTTACCCCTTGTGTTAGTTTTCCATAAGCAAATACAACAGATTGGATGGCTTAAACAACAGAGATTTATTTTTTTCAAAGTGCTGGAATAATCTGTGAATATTTGTTTGTTCTATGTTTGACATTTACACTTATAAGGACACCAGTTATATCAGACTAGGGTCTAATAACCTCGCTTTAACTGAGTCAACTCTGAAAGACCTGATATAAAAATATGTTTCATACTGAGATAGTGGCAGTCGGGAGTTTGGATGGAACCCAGTTCTGTCCAGAACATCCCATAATCACTGTTTCTCTATTATACATGCAGTTTCCTTGGCTCCTCTACTCTTGAGTTCTCTTTAAATATTTAGTATGTATATACAGGGTTATTGCTGGGCTTGGTGCCAGCACTCCAAATCCACTGCTCCCGGCAGCCATTTTTTCCTTTATTATTATTATTTTATTTTATTTGATAGAACAGAGAGAAATTGAAAGGGGTGGGGAGATTGAAAGAGACAGATAAAAATAGATACTTGTAGACCTGCTTTGTAACTCCTGAAGTCTCTCCACTGAAAGGGGGAGTAGGAACTTGAACCCCAGTCCTTGCAGGTCCTTTGCTTATAATACTATGTGTGCTTAACCGGGTGCACCACCGCTCAGCCTTCACATCCTATAATTTTTTAAATTGAAGAGTGTACTTTTTACATCTCTCACAACACTCGACAAGGTCTTATACACAGTGAACAGGTAATAATACTTATTAAAGGAGTGAATGCATAATTATGCTGCCTCAGAATCTACAATTTATTTACCTAAAAACTCTCTCCTAAGCCAGAACTGAGCAGTGTTCTGGAAAAAAAAAAAAACCCAACTCTTTACTAATGATAATCAGTAGTTGTTCTTGTCCTCATTTACTATCACCCTCAACAAGTGGAAGTAAGATAAGATTAAAAGGAGAGAAAAAAAATAAGTTTAGTTGATGTTAGGAGAATTAATTTAGCCCTCAGAGAGGCAGAAGACAGTCAGCAATAAGAATCTGGCCCAGAGAAGGTTACTTTTCAATGAGAACACTGTTTGGGAACCAGGAAGGAAGGGCAATGGATTTAGACTGAGATTTACTGAGTTGAGGACTTGAATAATGTCCAAGTTCATGTGTCCAGATCATAGGAGATATGCAAATGTGAAATTCAGGTGAGAAATTGAGATAGAGATGGAGAAAGCTGTGCAGATTGTGTGAATGAGAGGAGCAGTGTTCTAGTGCCATGCAGATATGAACTGGCCAGTCATGAATATTGGGAAATGGGTGATACAAGGCGTTTTTTCAAAAAGGATAAGTCCCTTTTGGCTCAGCTAGCTTTCATTACTGTTACTCCCTTGAAAGCTTTCCTATTCTTTATCCTTCTGGAAGCATGGACCAAGGGACATTATGGGGTGCAGAAGGTGGAAGGTCTGGCTTCTGTAATTTCTTCTACACTGAACAGGGGCTTTGACAGGTCAATCCTTACTCCCAGCCTGCCTCGCTCTTTCCCTAGTGGGGCAGGGCGCTAGGGAAGCGGGGCTACAGGACACATTGGTAGGGTCCTCTGCCCAGGGAAGTCCAGTTGGCATCACGGTAGCATCTGGAACCTGGTGGCTGAAAGAAGAGTTAACATATAAAGCCAAACAAATTACTGACTAATCATGAACCTAAAGGTTGGAATAGTGCAGATGAAGATTTTGTAGATAGATTTTTTAGGCATATTTTAGTTATATTTTTGTAGATAGCTACTAGGCATATTTTAGTTATATTCTAAAAGGCCCATGACAATACTAGTGTTTTTTTTTTCCTGAGCCTGACATCTGATATGTAGGTGGACCCAGGTTATTGTCTGGGGAGATGATATCATAGCTGGAAAAAGGACCAGAAAGCTGGATCAGGGAAAGGAGTAGCTCCCAAATATGGGAAAGATGTATAAATATTGTTGACTGTAAACCCTATCAATCTGATTTGATCTGATCTAGGGCCCATATTAAGCTTAGAAGCCTGTGTGACCTCTGCATCCCTATAGATCTGAGCTCACATTCTGTGGTCATGAGTAAAAATGTTCCAAGCTGCCCCAATTTCAAAACTCATCTTCCTCAGGTGGAAAATAGAGTATGTTGTCCAGCCTCCCTTAGGAGGATGGAACATTCTCTACCGTTGTTGATCTACGTTGGGGAGGGGGGCACTATCATAATTTTTTTAAATTTTGTTATCCACAATAGTTTTTAAAATGTCATTGGTCTTCCCCCTCTTTTATATTCTGTTCTTTATAGTCACTTTACTAATGGTTTTTACCAACTGCCTCACTTTGTTTTTTCTCAACCCATTTTATGGGAGATATAATGGTCTGCAGGACAGTAAAGACTACAGCTTCTTTTCTCTTCCTCCTCCTCCTCCACCCCCTCTTCCTCCTCATCCTTGCTTTTTTTTTTCCAGAGCACTGCCTGCACTATGAGTCCACTGCTCCCGGAGTCTAGTTTTTCCCTTTTGTTGCCCTTGTTATTTATCCTTGTTATTATTGTTGTCATTGTTGTTGGATAGGACAGAGAGAAATCAAGAGAGGAGAGGAAGACAGAGAGGGGGAGAGAAAGATAGACATCTGCAGATCTGTTTCACCACTTGTGAAGCAACCCTCCTACAGGGTGGGAACCAGGGGCTTGAACCCGAATCCTTAGGCTGGTCCTTGCACTTTGTTACCACCCAGTCCCCTCTTTATTGTTTTTAAGGTGTTGCTTCTTTTCCTTCAAGTTGCCTCTTTATTTCTTCTCTCTCTCTCTCTCTCTCTCTCTCTCTCTCTCTCTCTCTCCTCTAGCAGAAACTTTTTAGATTGCCTGATAGTTGTCAAAAGTGAAAACAAAGAAAGGTCTAGAAACTTCTGCCTCCTTCGCTGCATTTCCTTTCACTCAATTTTTTAAGTAAACTTAGAGATGGCCAGTTTTCTTCAAGTCCCCATTTTCTTGATGTCCCTCAATTAGAAAAGGGAAACTTGCCCATTTTCATGCAGCTACGCCAAAACATCAGTGACACCTGAGTCAGTGGCTTTTTCTCAAATTCTTATTTACATAAAATAAGAAAGAAGACATGATGAGGCTTGAAAACTGGTCTGCAACCCATGAGTGGCGTGGTTAGAGTGTTTAAAATGAATGGTGGCCAGTAGCCAGCATAGGTGTCTCCCAACTGTGTTTTATTAATGTCAGTCAGTTCTAAGGCTTGGAGAGAAAGATATTTTTCCTATGAGCATGTGAAAGGAGTGCTTTCAGTTGAAGAGCACCTGTGAGTCTGCAAGAAAGAAACAATGACTGTGCTATTTACTATTTCAATTAAATTTATCAAAAATCTTACCTAAAACTCCAATTGTCAGACAGTGTGTGCAGTTCAATGACATAGACTCAGTAGCTTCCAAATTCTGTTTAGAGACATTCAACAAAACAAAATTATGAGTATCTTGTACCAATCCAAGCAGTATTAATCTGTTTTTAGAAGGGACTGGGTGGTAGTTAAGCATTCGTGCTACAGTTTGCAAGGACCTGGGTTTAAGCCCCTAGTGCCCATTTGGTGGGAGGAAGCTTCACGAGTGGTGAAGCAGTGCTTCAGGTCTCTCCCCCGCCCTGGTATATATATACCACCCTCCCCTCTTGATTTCTCTCTGTCTCTATGCAATAGATAGATAGATAGATAGATAGATAGATAGATAGATTAGTAAATAAATCAAGGAAAATTTTGCTTTATGTAGAGAAAGAGGTGTAGAGAGGCAGAGACAGTGAAAAAGACCAAAGCACTCAAGTTTTCTTCTTTGTACTGGGTTCTGGGCTCAAAGGTATGTTGTACAAAGCAGCATGCTATCCAAGTGAGCTGTTTCACAGTCTCTCTAATAAGATTTACGTAGAACAAACATTCAGTCATGGGGAGGGGGTGTGAAATGCCTTCCTTCCTCCTATTCTCTGTATTTCCATTCCAGCTTGGTGCCAAATGAAATCTAGATTTTTTTTTTTTGTAAGACTTTTACTAGAGGGAAAAAGGCATAGCTGCATTCCCTGAAACAGATATTTTAGGCCAAATTTATGACCTGTTCTCTCTCTCTCTTCCTTTTTGCTAATTCAAAACAAAATATCTATCATTCACTCTAACACCAATCTTTAAGAGCTGGAGACAAATGGAGTCCGAATATTCACGCCAGTGTATTACAAATGAGCTGTGATTTCAGGGTGCTGGCCATTTCTGTGACAGGGGAAAAAAGAGGTTGACTAGTTTAATATCTTTGGCTGAAAACACTTGGTTAAGAGGAATGGAGGAGGCCCACATTAATATTGAGTCCTGTTATTTAAGGACCAAAAAATGATAGCTTGCGGAACTGGGCATCCTGAGTTGGAGGTGGGATAGAGAAAGCGTCTTTTTCACATCCAAAGGATACAGAGAGGGAGGACATGCCCATTACATGGTGAGTTTGAAGGAGTGCTTCAGAATGCATTTTCTCTAAGTCCTTCAAAAAACTCCTCCCATCATAATATTATGCCCAACACTGTGGATTGGAGTCTTATAAAATATATAAGCACAGGAGGCTGGGCAGTGGTGCTCCTGGCTGAGCACTCAAGTAATCATGCACAAATACCCAGGTTCAAGCTCCAGTCACCACCTGAAAGAAGGAAACTCCAGGAGGGTGAAGCAGTGATTCAGAGGTCTCTTTGTCTCTGTAACTCTCTCTCTCCCCATCTCTCACAATTTCTCTGTCTCCATCCAATCAGTAAATAATTTTTAAATATAAATGCGTGAGTTATCAGGAGCTACTTTAAGATCATATCTCACTGGCTCTCCCAGATTGCAGCCTAGTAATATAGAAACAAAAGATGCAGCTATTAACTAGAGTGGAAGGGGAGGCTTATAAAGCTCCATCAGTCTCTTTTCTTGGTCTGCAGACATGCATATTCAGTGTCACATTAATTTATTCTTTCTGCAGCTATATATTGAATTGGCCCTTCTCCATCCCAGGTGTTATGTTAGACCTGTACTGCATTAGCATATCTCCTTTTCCTTCATTCCATTCTATAAAATGGGCTCTTTATTCAATGCAATGGAAAACGTGGTGAATCCAATATTGTGTCCACTGACGCAAATTGTGATTTCTGATACTTTGATTTATTTTTCACTGGTCTCATCTTGGCAAAGAGTCATGATATTTTACATTGCTGTGCCCCCTCATCCATTTATCATACTTAATTATGTGGTTTTGAGGCAGAACACTGCAACACAGTGACTATCTCTATAATTCTACTTTATACAAAAATTGCTTTGAAGAGTAATGTAATTGCCCTCCTGCATTATTTTTCCCCAATTTTGGTTTTCATGGTGTATTTTTTAGAGGAGGGACTATATTGATGATTTCAAAGCAACTGAAAGTTAACATCAAAGTAAAGGTGATGTGGCATTTTTATGGTATGCTTGTAAAAATCAATGGTGTATTACTCAAACTGAATTTTCCATAAAAGCAATGGAGTTCTTACTGGGGCAGGTATGTGCCACAACTCCAGTCTAATGTTGTACTCTTAAGGTCGTATTCTCTTTGTTAAGAAAACCTCCCTGATCATGTTTCAGGCTTCTCCACCACCACCAAAACAAACAAACAAACAAAAAATACTGGTTGTGCCCCAAGACTGACACAAGTGGACAATTCATGTCTAAAGCCAGTAAGAGAAGAAAACAAAGAATGGTCAAAGTATGAAATGTTGTTAATTTAATTAAGTCTCTCGGATGAATTTAGCTTATTTTCTAAAGTGAACCCCACTTAAATGAAATAAGAAGTCAGCTTGCCGAAGTGCAAATGAACATAAACAGGAGTTCATTTTTTACTTCACTAATAAACATCAAATAAGAATTCATCCTATTATAGAACAGCCAAATCTCCTGGACAGGAAACAACTCCCAGTAAGGGGCATTTGTAGAGGAGCACAAATCCTTCCAGGCAATCACATGCTCATTTCATCATCCAAGTTCTTGTCATGATCTACCCTGAATTTATATGTCTAGTAAGAGGGAGCACAGAGTTGCGGCTCACAGTGTAATCTCTTGGTGATTTGGGTCTTGTGGATGCAAGTCTCAGCTCTTCTATTCACTGGTTTTGTGACTTTGGGCAAACGGCTCACCTTCTCTGGACCTCCGTCTTGGTCTGCAAAATGGAGACAATAAGGATTTCCTTTTTTTAATTAATCTTTTTCTTTTTTTAAGTTTTTAAAAAAATCTTTATTTATTTATTGGATAGACACAGCCAGAAATTGAGAGGGAAGGGGGTTATAGAGAGGGAGAGAGACAGCTGCAGCTCTGCTTCACCACTTGTGAAGATTTCACCCTACAGGTGGGGACCGGGGACTCTAACCTGGCTCCTTGCACTCTGTAAGATGTGTGCTCAACCAGATGTGTCACCACCAGGCCCAGAGACAATAAGGATTTTCCATAAAGATTTCAGTTGATATTGAACCTATCCTCAGAACTGGACTTGGGACCTAGCATCATGCCTGCACAGACTACAGAAACAAAGTGCTCTATCTAGACTGGAAACTAGAACAGTTTCTCACTCTGTCCAGCCTGGCTGTCATCAGCCAGAAATAACTACAAATCAGGAGTCACAAAAGCAAAACCCTCAGACCCACATTGACCTGCATATTTCATTTTGTGTAATTAGAATCTGAATACTTTTCGGTAAAAAAAAGTAAAAAGTATTTACTTTTTTGGCAAATAATAAAAACATTTGAGTTTGTCCTTAGCATAAATGAAAGGACACACACATACACACACAAGCTCTCTCTTATAATTAGAGGCAGTTTTCCAAAACTCATTGGAATAAAGAGATGTGCTTATGTACTACATCTGTTCCCTGGGGACTCACCTACAAATGTGTTGTGATTAACCGCTGTCCCTACTTATGTACTAGCAGTCAAAGGAGTGAGACAGAAACTAGATAAGCTGAGTAAGCCCCTGTTGAACCTGGTCCAAGAAAGACTGCATTATGAATGAAACTGACCCAATCATATTAGTCATAGCAAGCTAGGCTATACCTGGGTCCAAAATAACTCAAAATCTCAGAGGTTTCAACAGCAGAGGTTTGCCACTCGTGTCCTGTCTAACTCTGCAGAGAAGGAGGTCTTGGATACTGCTTACTGTCATCTTTACTCTGTTTTTGTTGTTGTTTGTTTGTTTGTTTTTTAAATATTTATTTATTCCCTTTTGTTGCTCTTATTGTTGTATTGTAGTTATTATTGATGTCATCGTTGTTGGATAGGACAGAGAGAAATGGGGAGGGGAGGAGAAGACAGAGAAGGGGAGAGAAAGACAGACACCTGCAGACATACTTCACCGCCTATGAAGCGACTCCCCTGCAGGTGGAGAGCCAGGGGCTCGAACCAGGATCCTGACGCCGGTCCCTGCGCTTTGTGCCACCTGAGCTTAACCCACTGCGCCACCGCCCAGCTTCTGTTTGTTTGTTTTTTATTTTGATTTATTTGCTTATTTTATGAGAAAGAGAAACTAGAGCACCAATCCACTCTGGTCTATATGGATCAAGGAATTGAACTTGGGACTTCATGCTAGTAAGTCCTACACTCAACCCACTAAGTAGCCTCCTTGGTCTTTTCTCCCAAATTCCAACAAATACTATTAGAAATACTGCTGACTGCCATGGTAGCCAGAAAGAAAATCTAAAGGGTTTCACATCAACTGTTAAATGGTTACTCCCGAAGATAGCATGATACATTCATCTCTGAATACACTCATTGGCCAGAACTTGTCAGTTGACCCCAACTGATTGCAAGGAAGCCAGCAAGTACAGTTTCATAATAGCCCAGAAGGGGAAACACAGGAAGAGAGGGCAAATAGCACGGTGGCTTGACTGGGAACTTACAGTCTCATGTTAGAAATCCTACAACCATGTCAACTCAGCAAATGTTGCCTGCTTTCTTTCTTTCTTTTCTTTCTTTCTCTCTCTCTTTCTTTTTTTTCTTTCTTTCTTCCTCTCTTTTTTCTTTCTTTTTTATTATTGCTTCCTGGCTTATCACTAGGATTCAGTACCAACACTACAAATTCACTACTCCTGATGGCCATTTTTTGTATGTGTGTGTGTGTGTGTTTTCTATTTTAGTTGACAGGACAGAGAGAAATTGAGAGGAAAGGGGAGATAAAGAGGTAAAGAGAAAGATAAACACCTGGAGACCTGCTTCACCACTCATGAAGTATCCCCTCTTGCAGATGGGGAGCAGGGTCTTGAACTTGAGTCCTTACACATGGTAATATGTGTGCTTAACTGAGTGTGCCACCACCTGGCCCCCCAACTCAGCAAATATTTCTATGCACATCAGGTGTCCTGGTACAACAAGAGGATACTAACAGATTTAAGCCTAGGCATTGTGAAGCTTTGGAGAAGAAAGAAAAATTATAAAGCATTTGAACACCAAAGCTATATTGTGGTAATTACCAGCAAGAATTGTGCATCTAGTGCTGCAACAGTGGAAAGAGGGAAGGGTTCTGGAATAAAGATAACACTGACTCCCATGCTAGAAAATGTATGGGATTAACAGGAGTTGAGGGCACTTTAGGTTATAGGAGAAATGGTGTCAGAACAAAGTCCAGAGGCAGAACTGAGAACTATGAGGATTTGGGGACTAAAAAGCTGGCCTGGTTGTGAACTGGGCTGGTATGTGAATGCGGAATTGGGAGAGGAACCATGGAAGTCTGTGACAGGTACAGCTGAATCATTTCTCATAGGATTTCTACTATCTATAAAGAAATGAAATGGGTAGTCCAGGAGGTGGCACAGTGGATAAAGCACTGGACTCTCAAGCAGAAGGTCCCAAGTTCATTTCCTGGCAGCACACATACCAGAGTGATATATGGTTCTTTCTCTCTCTCCTCCTATCTTTCTCACTAATAAAGAAATAAAACCTTAAAAAAAAGAAGAAGAAGAAAGAAAGAAAATGGTGGCTTATAGGGAGAAGGTCACACTCCTTCATCAACCCTTCCCAAGTCAAGGCACCAAAATACCCCAGCCATCAAGCTTCTTCTGCTTCTTCTGAAATTCAAAGTCTGAATTCTTGTTCTATCAGACCAGTTGCTAAATTGAGACAGGCAGTCACCCTGGGGTAGTTTCTGTTTCCAGCTGAAGACAGCAATGATCCCTCTTCCTACTAACAGAGAAAATTCAAGTTCAGGGAAATAGTCTCTCGTTCTTGGGTCAGTACATTCTTCTTCTTCTTTTTAAATTCGATGGAACATCTGTTCATGAAATTCAGCTGAGACCCTGACTTAAATCTGTTTAACTTAAAAAGTAGAAAGAGAACATCTTGTTTTTATGAATGTCCAGGGGCTGTGTGTCAACAAATAAAAGGTTTGTTTGTGGGACTCAAAGTGGAAAAGCTGATTGTGAGATGTTCGGCTGCTGGGCTAAATTGATTAAGGACTGTGCATTTCCTGGAATCATAAACCAAAGTTTGAAAAAAAATAAAAGCAGACTACTTTAAATCAGCATATTTCTCCTTGACAGTGGATGAGTAACAAGCTTTACTTTTTTTTCTTTTTCTTTTTTTCTTTAAATTACATTATTGGGGAATTAATGTTTTACATTCCACAGTGAATACAATAGTTTTTACATGCATAACATTTCCTAGTTTTAGTATATAACAATACAACCCTCACTAGGTCCTCTGTCATCCTTTTTGGACCTGTATTCTTCCCTCCACCCACCCATCCCAGAGTCTTTTACTTTGGTGCAATATGCCAATTCCAGTTCAGGTTCTACTTGTGTTTTGTCTTCTGATCTTGTTTTTCAACTTCTGCCTGAGAGTAAGATCATCCCATATTCATCCTTCTGTTTCTGACTTATTTCACTTAACATGGATTGTTCAAGGTCCATCCAAGATCAGCTGAAAACTGTGAAGTCAATGTTTTTAATAGCTGAGTAGTATTCCATTGTGTATATATACCACAACTTGCTCAGCCACTCATCTGTTATTGGACACTTGGGTTGGTTGCTTCCAGGTTTTGGCTATTACAAATTGTGCTGCTAAGAACATATGTGTACACTGATCTTTTTGGATGGGTGTGTTGGGTTCCTTAGCATCTATCCCCAGGAGAGGAATTGCAGGATCATAGGGTAGGTCCATTTCTAGCCTTTTGAGAGTTCTCCAGACTGCTCTCCACAAAGGTTGGACCAATTTACATTCCCACCAGCAGTGCAAGAGGGTTTCTTTGACCCCACAACCTCTCCAGAATTTGTTTTTGCTACATTTTCTAATATATGACATTCTCACAGGAGTGAAGTGGTATCTCGTTGTTGTCTTTATTTGCTTTTCTCTGACAATCAAAGACTTGGAGCATTTTTTCATGTGTTTCTCGGCCTTTTGGATCTCTTCTGTGGTGAATATCCTATCCATGTCCTCTCACCATTTTTGGATGAGGTTATTTGTTTTCTTGTTGTTGAGTATGTCAAGCTCTTTATATATTTTGTTAATTAGCCTCTTGTCTAATGTATGGCATGTGAAGATCTTCCCCAATCTGTGAGAGGTCTCTTGGTTTGTGTAGTGGTTTCTTTTGCTGTGCAGAAGCTTTTTAATTTGGTGTAGTCCCATATGTTTATGCTTGCCTTAGTCTTCTTTGTAATTGGATTCGTTTCATTGAAGATGTCTTTAAATTTATGCTCCCAGAGGGATAGAGAATGGGAAAGCTATCAGGGGAGGGGGTGGGATATGGAGATTGGGTGGTGGGAATTGTGTGGATTTGTACCCCACCTATCCTACAGATTTGTTAATTTATCCTTTCTTAAATAAAAAATAAAAAACAATTAGCAAGTATTATGAATAAAAAAAATTTATGCAGAAAAGGGTTCTGCCAATATTTTCTTCTAAGTATCTGATAGTTTCTGATCTAACGTTTAAGTCCTTGATCCACTTGGAATTTACTTTTGTATTTGGTGAAATATAGTGGTTCAGTTTCATTCTTCTGCATGTCTCAACCCATTTTTTCCAACACAATTTGTTGAAGACACTTATCTTTCCCCATTTAATAGTCTCAGTACCCTTGTCAAAGATTAGATGTCCATAGGTGTGGGGGTCTTACTTCTGGACTCTCAATTCTTTTTTTTTTAACATTTTTTATTTATTTTAAAAAGGAGACATTAACAAAACCATGGGATAAGAGGGGTACAACTCCACACAATTCCCACCACCAGATCTCCATATCCCATCCCCTCCCCTGATAACTTTCCTGTTCTTTATCCCTCTGGGATTATGAACCCAAGGTCATTGTGGAATGCAGAAGGTGGAAGGTCTGGTTTCTGTAATTGCTTCCCAGCTGAACATGGGCATTGACAGGTCGATCCATACTCCCAGCCTTTCTCTCTTTCCCTAGTAGGGTGGGTCTCTGGGGAAGCAGAGCTCCAGGACACATTGGTGGAGTTGTCTGTCCAGGGAAGTCTGGTCAGCATCATGCTAGCATCTGGAACCTGGTGACTGAAAAGAGTTAACATACAAAGCCAAACAAATTGTTGACCAATCATGGACCTAAAGACTGGAATAGTGCAGATGAAGTGTTGGGGGGGGGGGGGGAGTCTCCTTTATAGATAGCTAGTAAGCATATTTTAGTTATATTTCAAAGGGTCTAAAGCTATACTAGTAGTTTTTTTTTCTGAGCCTGAAATATGATATGAAGGTGGATCCAAGTTATTGTCTGAGGAGGTGATGTCATGGCTGGAAAAGGGACATAAAGCTAGATCTTGGAAGAGAGTAGCTCCCTAATATGGGGAAGGGCTATAAATATCGTTGACTGTAAATCCCATCAATTTGATTGGGCTCCCAATTCTATTCCACTGGTCAATATGTCTATTCATGTTCCAGTACCAAGCAGTTTTGATGACAATGGCCCTATAATACAATTTGAGATCTGGGAGTGTGATGCCTCCAGTTCTGTTCTTCTCTCAAGATAATTTTGGCAATTCTAGGTCTTTTCTAGTTCCAGATAAATATTTGTAGCATTTGTTCTATTCTCCCTAAAAAATGTGCTTGGGATCTTGATTGGGATAGCATTAAATCTGTAGATGGCTCTGGGTAGTATATTCATTTTGATGATGTTAATTCTTCTAACCCATGAACATGGAATATCTTTCCACTTCTTTGTGTCTTTTTCTATTTCTTTGAGTTGTGACTCATAATTTTCAAATCTTTCACTTCTTTGGTTAGGTTTTTTCCTAGATATTTTATTGTTTTTCTTTCTATAGAAAAAGGAATTGATTTCTGGATTTCAACTTCTTCTACCTTAGTGTTTGCATAGAGGAATGCCACTGACTTTTGAATGTTACTTTTGTAGCCTGACACCTTACTGTATTACATGATGATTTCCAAAAGGGTCTTGCTGGATTCCTTAGGTTTTTCTATGTACACTGTCATGTCATCTGCAAATTGGGAGAGTTTGACTTCTTCTCTTCAAAATCTGTATCCCTTTAATTCCTTGCTCCTGTCTGATTGCTATGGCAAGAACTTCCAACACTGTGTTGAATAGTAATGGTGATAGTGGACGCCCTAATACCTGATCTGAGGGGAAATGCTTCCAGTTTTTCGCCATTGAGTATGATGTTGGCTGTAGGTTTGCTATATATAGACTCCACTATCTTGAGGAATTTTCCACCTAATCCCATTTTGTGTTGTGTTTTGATCATAAAGGGATGTTGTATTTTGTCAAAGGCTTTCTCTGCATCTGTGGATATGACCATGTGGTTTATGATCTTGCTTTTATTGATGTGGTGGATCATGTTGATTGATTTACATATAGTAAACCAACCTTGCATCACTAGGATAAACCCCACTTGGTCATGATGAACAATCTTTTTAATATACTGCTGTATCTGGTTGGCTAGAATTTTGTTCAATATTTTAGCATCTATGTTCATCAGAGATATTGGTCTGTAGTTTTCTTTTTTGGTTGTGTCCCTGTCTGCTTTTGGTATCAAAGTGATGTTGGCTTCATAGAAGCTGGAAGGGAGTATTCCAGTGTCTTCAATCTTCTGAAAGAATTTTAAAAGTGGAGGTATTAGTTCTTCTTTGAAGATATTGTAGAATTCATTTGTAAAACCATCTGGTCCAGGACTTTTATTCTTGGGAAGGTTTTTGATAACTGTTTCAATTTCATTAGCTGTGATGGGCTTGTTCATATTATCTAATTCCTCTTTATTTAATTTTAGAAATTCGTAGGTATCTAGGAAATTGTCCATTTCTTCGAGTTTCTCTAGCTTAGTGGCATATAGTTGTTCATAGAAGCCCTGCATGATATGCTGAATATCTGTGGTGTCTATTGTGGTATCTCCTCTTTCATTTATGATCCAATTTATTTGGGTCTTCTCCCTTTTTTGTTTTGTGAGTCTGGCTAAAGCTTTGTTGATTTTGTTCACTGTTTCAAAGAACCAACATTTACTTTCATTGATCTTTTGTATGGTTTTCTTATTTTCAATGTTATTGATTTCTATCCTATCTTTATTTATTTCTGTCCTTCTGGTTGCTTTAGGGTTCCTTTATTCTTCTTCTAGGTCTTTAAGGTGTGTGATCAGGCTGTTTATTTGTGCTGTTTCTTGTTTCCTAATGTGTGCTTGTATTATAATAGACCTTCCCTCTCAGGACTGCCTTAGCTATGTCCCAAATATTTTGATGGCTTGTGTCTTCATTTTCATTGAACTTGAAACATTTTGACTTCTTCCTTGATTTTCTCTTTGACCCAGTAGTTGTTAAGTAGTGCACTGTTGAGCTTCCAAATTTTGGGACTATTACTAATCTTTTGTTGATTGTTAAGTGTTAGTTTAATTCCACTGTGGTCTGAGAAGATGCTTGGGATGATTTCAATGCTCTTGAATTTGCTGATGCTGTCTTTGTGGCCTAACATATGGTCTATTCTTGAGAATGAACCATGTGGGCTTGAGTAAAATGTGTATTCCAGTTTCTTGGGATGAATGACTCTGAAAATGTCCAATAGTTCTAGTTTATCTATCTCCTCGTTTAGCTGTCTCATTTCTTTATTGATTTTCTGCCTGGATGATCTGTCAAGTTGAGAGAGTGGGCTATTGAAGTCTACTATGACTGTGTTGCTGTTAATATATTGCTATAGCTCTTTCAGTAGATATTTGATGTATTTAGATGGCTTCTCATTGGGTGTATAGATTTTAATAATTGTTAAGTCCCCTTGATTGACTGATCCTCTAAGCATTAAGTAATGTCCATGCCTAGCTTTTTAAATTTTATTTATTTTAAAGCCTATTGTGTCAGATATGAAAATAGCTGTTCCTGCCCTTTTCTGTGGTCCATTGGCTTGTATTATGTTGGAGCACAGTGGCTTAAAAACCTCTTGTTTTTATTGTTCCCTGTAGTCTATGGGAGCCTATGGGCTTTTAAACTGTAAGTAGGCTTCTTATCTTAAACCCTCACTCCTGACCAAGAGATAAAGCAGGGTGGGGCAGAGATAATCTAGTGGTTATATACAAACAGGCTCTCACAGCCCCACTGCTAGGCCATGGAGGTATAGATCTTCTCCTGAGTTTCCTGGCTAGTTCTCTGTCCCCTGTTGTCAGCACAGGGCCTTCCCCCTGCTGCTCCAGCTTCTGAGGGTAGTAGCAATGGAGACTCACAGTTGCATTTGGTGAGTCTTAGAGGAGTCCTCTCCTCTCTTCAGCTATCTTTTGTTGGTGAAACTGACTGGAGGTGGTATCTCAACTGGTAAACTGCCGGACTGTTACTGGCCACTGAATCTCTACCTAGGCTTCTCTCTGTTTGCGAGCCACACGTATTTTCACTCACCAGTTATTTGGTGGGGTCCTGAAATGGTCCTAGTCCTGTCTTGTTGTAGTCCCAGATGGTCTTCTTTGGTATTCCTAGTTGACCTGGGAAAGGAGAAGAAACAAGCTTTTCTTTTCAGAAGGTCACTGAGCTTCACAGTATCTAGAAAGATGGATTCATGTGTAACATCTATGTAAGCCATGGGAATTTAATGTCTTTAACATATTCTCTATGTCTGTTTAAAGCCCTGCAGACAGGGTCTGATAGGTCATTCTTTTTGTATGACTTCTACTGGATCCGAGATGGAGAAGAAAGACTGAGAATAGTTTATTTTTCCTTCAAACTGACTCATTCCACACCCACTTCTTTACAAAGGAGAATGAAGAAAAGGAGATTTGATTTATCAACCCCTAGAAGAATAAATGTCAATCTATCATTAATAAGTAGAAACAGCAGTATTATAAATTGATGCTCTTTCAATGAATGTTTGTCTGTATGTGTGTTCATCTCATTCCAGTTTGAGAAAGCTTTTGCTATGTATGTGTGTGTGTGTTGAGCCCTAAGAAAACCATTAGGTCATTCCTACAGTTCTTTACAACAACTGGTGTTTTCCCTTCCCAGTCCTTATCCCAATGTCTGTTTAATTTATTTACTTCCTGTCTCTACCATCGGACTAAAAACACAGTGAGGGTAGAGTAGTTGCATTTACACTTTGAACAAGATGAGTAGGAGAAAAGTGCTACTTCAAAATACTAGTTGTATGTTTTTAGTGAAGTTTTTATTGTGATGGTGGAGACAGAACAATAACCACTTTTGACTACTTACGAAATTAAACAGAGAAAAGAAGAGGATAGCGCTCTTGATACAGTTCAGTATGCAGGGACTTTTTGTGTGATGACAATCTCCTCCACCAAACTTCATGATGAAATGGTGAGTCTCACCCACTCTGTTGTCTCAGCTTAAGTTGTCAGATCACATCTGCCACATAGTGAGCCAAAAATTAATGTTATAGCACACAGCCATTGTTGAGAATTTTTTTCTTTCAGACAGCTGACTTAGTCCTAGTGGGATTAAATCTGTGGCTTTGAGCTTATGAGCAATTAATTCTGACTCTCTAAGCATTTAATTTTGAGCCTCTAACCTGGCAAACACAATTCAAGGATCTATGGTTGGAGCTGAGGGGTAGAGTGGGTGTGAGATGGTGGTACACACAGTAGAGCACACATATGGTAGCTCACATGGACTTGGGTGCAAAGACCCTGCTCCCTACCTGCAGGGAGGGAAGCTTCACAAATGGTGAAGCAGTGTTGTGGGAGTCTTTATTTCTCTCTCCCTATCTCCCTTTCCCCTCTCAGTTGCTCTCTGTATCAAAAATAAAAAGAAAGAAAAAGATGGCTACTGGGAGTGGAGGATTCTTCCTATAGACCATCAAGCTTCCGTGATAAACCTGGTGGAAGAGAGGGAGGGAGAGAGAGAGAGAAAACACCAAGGATCTATGACAGGGAAGAATATTTTTTTTCTATCCAAAGAACATATAGACTCACTTGTACATTCATTCATTCATCTGGTGGGTACTATAATGTATATATGCACAGTTCATCTTTAGTGGGAACAAAATGAATTCACCCTCTCCCTTTTCTTTTGGTTGCCTGTGTAGACAGGGTTGAAGTGCGAATGATTTGCAAGTTCCAGAGAATCTCAAGAGAAATGCTCCTTCGTTTACACGAGAGGCAACTCCACAATAGTTTCTTGCTTTGTGTACTTGAAAACATTCCCAAAGAAACAAAGTTGGATGCAGAAAAAATAATGGGAGAAAAGATAAACAATACTCTAAATTCTGAACAATTCTACTTTAATGGGTTGTTCTGCTGGCCAGCTGACCACAGTGTTGACTACTTGTAATATATACTTTTGGTAGGCCGCATGTAGTTCTTGGAACTGTTTATATTAAACTGCAGAAACTTAATTATTCTAAAATTGGCAAGACTCACTTTGGTTACTTAATACAGAATTGCTTAGTCATCTTTCTACAGTGTGTGGACAACATTGTTTAAGTGTGAAAAGTTGGAAAACGCAGAAGTGCTCCAAAATGATTTTAGATCATATGGAGAAAATAAAAAATAAATCAATAAAACAAAACAAGAAGGTATACCTTTCTATATATATAAAGTTTCATAGCAGGTGGTGGCCACATGTTTTAATTTGACAAGTTAGGTTGATTTGAAGTCTTTGATTACAAGCATTTTTTCCTTTTCTTTTGGATTTTTGTCAGAAGAAACTATTGGTGCTACTTAGATTGTGCTCAAACCCTACATTTTTTCAAAACACAGTTTTTCCTAGTAAGATTGTCAGGGACTCCAGACTCACTGTTAGACAGCTGAGGAGGTGGTTTAGTGGGTAGTGCACAGGCTTTGCAAATCTGAACCCTAGGGTTTGATCTCCAGCATAGCATACAGTAAATAGAGCAGTGGTTCTGTGTTCTCTTCTCAAATAAAGCAACTAAATCTTTGAAAATCATAATAATAAATTCACTCTTAAAAATCAGGTATCAAGGCATCTTTCTTGTTCTGTGAAACAGACATGGATGCCACTTCAAGCTGGTTGCTACAAAGATCCTCCTTGTTAGATTCTTGGTTGGAATATTTCTCTCCCCATGTTTTAATTACTGTCTTGTAAGTGCAGTGCAGACTTATAGAGCCTCAGCAAAGAAGTGGCAGGCAAAATGAGTTTCTTCCGTGTATTTTAGAGTCTGAAATGGTACCAGAGGTCTCCTGTTTTTCCAGAAAAGCACACGGTAAACTCACACTCTTCCTGTGACCTGGGCTGGGGTTTCTATGAGAGATGGTGAGAATTGATACAAAGTCCTACAGCCAATGGGTAGCAAACTCCAGACTGGGAAGGGTAGGTTGCCAAGCAAACATACAGAATGGTGCCTTATGTTTTCAATTACTGTGCGTGATTAGAGAGCAGAATCAGGCAACACTGTTTCTTAGACTGATGGAAGCATTTAAATCAGCTCTAAAAGTTGGTGTTGCCTAATTATGATGAAGGTGTGACAAGAACTCTCCAAAAGTCTTATAAATAAATGTTCAGGGCTGCTGTTCAGCCCAGATTCTCTTATTCATCAGATGTCTTTTTTGTCCTCATCTCTCTCTGATCTGTTCTTTCAGTTGCAAATACCTAATAGCCCTCTGCCTGTAACCAGAATGTCCTTCTAGAACAAAGCTTTGTGTTTTTCCGCTAGAGGAAAACAACCACAAAGACTAATTAGAATGTAAAATGGAGTGCCACAGTGAACCATCACCATTCCCAATGTTACTAAGGGCTCAGCTGGAGACATCCATGACCTTTCAAGATGTCTAAGCCAAGTCCATCCTGTTTATCAAGTCCAATGAACTGCAATGCCCTGGAGTCCATTCCAATGCAACTAGTGTGAACCTAGCTGACTTTAAAAAGAAAATTAAAAGGGGGGAGTGTCAGTAAAATATCTTACTTAG
This sequence comes from Erinaceus europaeus, assembly GCF_950295315.1. Taxonomy (NCBI): domain Eukaryota; kingdom Metazoa; phylum Chordata; class Mammalia; order Eulipotyphla; family Erinaceidae; genus Erinaceus; species Erinaceus europaeus. Next base: position 106,751,306 of record NC_080169.1, read on the forward strand.
ATAATGCACTGCTTTGCCATGCACATGACCCAGGTTCAAGTTCAGTGCCCACCTCACTAAAGGAAGCTTCAGAGCTTCAGTGTTGTGTTCTCTCTCTCTCTCTCCCTCTCTCTCCCTCCCTCCCTCCCTCCCTCCCTCCCTCTTCCTCCCTCTCCCTCCCCCTCCCCCTCTCCCTCTCCTTCTCCTTCTCTGTTTCTATGTTAAAAAAAGGGAAAAAAGGGAGTCGGGTGGTAGTGCAGCAGTTAAGCACATGTGACGCAAAGCACAAGGACTAGCATAAGGATCCCGGTTCGAGCCCCCAGCTCCCCACCTGCAAGGGAGTCGTTTCACAGGTGGTGAAGCAGGTCTGCAAGTGTTTATCTTTCTCTCCCCCTCTCAGTTTTCCCCTCCTCTCTCCATTTCTCTCTGTCCTATCCAACAATGATGACAACAATAAAACAAGGGCAACAAAAGGGAATAAATAAAGTCAAGTGACCATTTAAAAAAGAAAGAAAGAAAGAAAGAAAGAAAGAAAGAAAGGAAGGAAGGAAGAAAGAAAGAGGGGAGGTGGGCAGTAGTACAGTGGGTTAAGCACACATGGTGCCTTTAAGCACAGGACTGGCATAAGGATCCTGGTTCAAGCCCCAGGCTCCCTACCTGCAGGGGGTCACTTCACAGGTGGTGAAGTAGGTGTGCAGGTGTCTAGCTTTCTCTCCCCCTCTCTGTCTTCCTCTGTCCTTCTTCTCTCAGTTTTTCTCTGTCCTATCCAACAATAACAGCAATAACAACAGAGACAATAAAGGCAAGAAGGTCAACAACAAAAAGGGGGTGGGGTGGGATGGCCTCCAGGAGCAGTGGATTCATAGTGTAGGCACCGAGCCCCAGCAATAACCCTGGAGGAAATAAATAAATAAATAAATTTTAAAAAGAAAGAGGGGTAGATAGCCTAATGGCTATGCAAAGTGACTCTCATGCCTCTAAAATCTCAGGTTCAATCCCCTATACCACCATAAGCCAGAACTGAACAGTGCTCTAGTGAAAGAAAGAAAGAAAGAAAGAAAGAAAGAAAGAAAGAAGAAAAAAAAAGAAAAAAGGGTATAAGGAGAGAGAGATAAATAGAGAGAGAGAGAGATGGAGAAAGAAAATGAAAAATAAAAGGTTATGATATTTTAAGGATCACAAAAATTACTAATAAACCCCTCTTCTAAATCAGAGAGTTATGTACATAAATTTGATTAAATTAATACACAAACTGTAGACTAGGTGTTCCAACATAAGTATAAGATGGGCATCAGTACAAACTCATGGCAATGAGTAAGTGATTTAGAGATCTGAGGGGCCAGGCAGTGGTGCACTGGGTTAAGCACACATAGCAGGCAGCTCAAGGATCCCAGCCCAACCCTGGGCTGCACCCACCTGCAGGAGGCTCACTTCAGAAGCAGTAAGCAGATCAGCAGGTATTTATCTTTCTCTCTCCCTCACTATCTTCCCCTCCTCTCTCAATTTCTCTCTGTCCTAGCCAATAAAACTTAAAAAAAAAAAAAAAAAAAGCCACAAGGAGCAGTGGATTCATAGTGCACAGTGCATGCACCAAGTCCCAGAGATAACTCTGAAGGGAAAAAAAAAATCTGAGGGGAGTTGGGCAGTGATGCAGCAGGTTAAGCGCAGGTGGCACAAAGCACAAGGACTGGCGTAAGAATCCCAGTTCGAGCCCCCAGCTCCCCACCTGCAGGGAAGTCGCTTCACAAATGGTGAAGCAGGTCTGCAGGTGTCTCTCTTTCTCTCCCCCTCTCTGTCTTCCCCTCTTCTCTCCATTTCTCTCTGACCTATCCAACAACGACATCAATAATAACTACAACAATAAAACAACAAGGGCAATAAAAGGAAATAAATAAATAAATATAAAAAAAAAAAACTGAGAATCTTCTGCCAGCCCCAAGTAGGCCTGAACTGTGAAGGCCTTCCCTGAAGAGAAGCTTAGGAATCACCAACCTAACAGATGATTGGAACTATCAGCTAAGTGACTCATGTGAAAGGAAAGTAGTAAGGAACAATTCAATTTATTTTGAATCTTTTATTATTTCAATGCATTATTTAATTGATGTATACATTTACATGTTTAAATTATGTCTATTATGTTCAGTGGGCATAATGGATAATGCCCCTAAATCCCTAGGAAACAGTCTCTAACTTGCTATATAATTCTGGAATAAAGTTGGATGCATTTGATCAACATGAATAGAAGGTCAACAGTTCACTAGGTATTCCCCAATTAAAATGAGCATGTCTGTAGTGTACAAAACTGTTGCCCTTGACAAAGCACCTCTAAAAAAGTCCTTTGAATTCTTTCCAGCAGATTTGAATCCTGTCGTCTAAACTTTCTCACCTTAATGTTTTATTAATATTTTGTATTAGCAAGGTAGTTGACTTGGAGTTTACGGTCTAATTTGAAGGGCTATCTTAGAAAGGCTAGTTAGAAGGAGCAGGCTCATGAGATGTTATTTTTTACAATACATAATTCAGAAAGGCACAAATATCACTAGTATTATGCAATGTTTGCAATCAGTAGAAGTCTATGGCCTCTGATCTTGTGTTCCAAATAAACCACTCTTTGGCACTGCTATGTGATTTGAAGAATGATAAGTCTTCAGACAATGCCTCCATTTCTTTCGCATTTGCCCAGCAATTCACTTACTCAGAAACAGCTGTTCCATCAAAGTGAGATTGCCTAATCACAAAGACCTTCTTGGGAGAAGAAGGCACTTACAAGGAGTGAAAAAAGGATATCAGTGCTTTGAGAGACTGACCTGCAGGATAAAGTGTCTAAAGGTGTTGTCCTCACAAGTTGTGAAGTCAGCATATGTACTTTTTTTTTGCTTAAACATATATATATATATATATATAGTGTGTGTGTGTGTGTGTGTGTGTGTGTGTGTGTGCACATGCACACAGTCTATGCCTTTCACATGCACAATTACACTACTCCGGCACACTTTATAGGATACATCTGTTGCCATGTGTATGGTCTAGGTTCAGACTCCAGCACCACATGGGTGGCACTGTGGGACTAGAGAAAGACAATGCCACCCATGTGGTGCTGGAGTCTGAACCTAGACCATACACATGGCAACAGATGTATCCTATATGATGAGCCTAATACTGTCAAACCATGACCAATTCAGGAGGTGGAGGTGCTAAACCCTGCACAGGGAAACTCAGATTATACTTGTGTTTCCTTGCACAAGGGCTCAAGTTTAATCCCTCCACCCCCAACCCCCACCTGCAGGGAGAAGCTTCACAAACAGTGAAGCTGGTTTGCAGGTGTCTCTCTTACTCCTTCTCTATCTCCCCCTTTGTAAATTTCTCTTTCTCTATCAAATAATTTTTGTCAGTGATAACCTGGAGCAGTAGATTTGTTGTTTTGGCATCAAGGCCCAGCAATAATCCTAATGGCAAAAAAAAAAAAAGTAGGACTATCAACATAGCTCACCTGGATTGTATGCCTGCTCTGCCATACATGAGACTCAAGTTTGAGCCTGGCCTCCACCACATTGTGGGAAGCATCAGTGTTGAGGTGCCTTTCTTTCATTTTCTGCCTCTGTCAGTCTCTGTCTAAAAGAGTTGACCCCCAAGACTATAAAGCACTGATGACAACAAGAACAACAATCCTATAAGTTAACCACCCATTTCAATCTGTGGGTCTGTTTTATCTATAGGGTTTAGCACCATCTGTGATTTAAGTCATCCATTGAGGGGGGGGTCTCAGATTATGTCTCTAGTAAATAAGTGTAATGATAAAAGACTGACAAGATAAGAGCAGATCATAACCTGTGTCCTTAGTAGGGCTTTGTGTTCTGGATTCTGCTGATTAGAGAAAGGAACAGCCTGAGGAAGTACAGTTCCTCTAATCCCACATGAACACATCTTGCTTCTGTAGTTCTGACTTGATAATTGTACTTTGGCAATGGGGTATGAGTGAGTGTGGGAGTGGGGTGGGGGTTCATTCTCGAAAGTAGCACAGATTTTTGGACCAAAATGGTGACGGTCGAGTTAAAGTTAAGTCCAAACTGTATGTTGCAAGCCAAGTGTTTATTTGGCTTTTGAGTCTCAAGTGAACCATTCCATTCAGAAAAGAACAGAGCAGGTTGATAAATTGATTTTTTTTTTTTTAAGGACAAAGTTCACTTTCTATAGCCAGGAAGAAAACAGTACCAGATTTACTTTGTAACTACTGCAAATGTGGGTTTCTGTAACTTTTGGATTTACATATAGTCTGTTACCAAGACCATTAATTCATTTTGTAAATACTAATAAGTTAATAAAACACTGTGATGAATCAGCTTGAATTACATTTTCCATACTCATAACAGTAAAATCTAGAATAAAACTCCAATGGTTCTAAGCAGCTACAAGTCCCAAGTGCCTTCTCTTTTCTCAAAGTGAAGAGATTAAAGACTGTGTCTATCCATAAGTGACTTTACATACAGAAGTTTGTAAAACAATAAATAGATATTTCAATTTAGTTAGAACAGTAAGCTGTGTCCAGGCAGTATAATATTAATTTCCAAAATGAATTATGGATGTTCAAGGGAGGTATTACTTCCAAGTTTGCATCCACAGGAAAGAAAATGAAATTGGAGCTAGAAATTCATTACCAAATAGAACCTGTACAATGAAGAGGATGGGAAAAACTTATTCCATATAAATGGAGTGATATAAATCAAAATGCAGAGGTAGAAAATTATCTGACATATTTAAGCATAGACAAAAGTACTTGTTCTCTTTTTTTTTTAGTAACAACAACAACAAACTTTTATCTAGGATGTCTAGAGATGATCCACTTAGAAGAAGGCGAACACTTTTTATATCCAGAAATTAAGAGAATGCACTTAGGTTCATACCTTTAAATCTGAAAAGAAGGAATCCTAGGCATATTGTTCTTGATGTGTTTTGTCTTTGCTAGTCAGTAAAACAGTTGTATGTAGTAGGATGAATATTTGGACACTATCCAGCAGATCCAATATTTTATTTTTTGTATTTATTTACTTATTTCCTTTTGTTGCCTTTGTTGTTGTTATTATTGTTGTTGTTACTGATGTTGTTGTTGTTGTATAGGACAGGGAGAAATGGAGAGGGGAGGGGAAGACAGAGAAGGGGAGAGAAAGATAGACACCTGCAGACCTACTTCACCGCCTGTGAAGCAACGCCCCTGCAGGTGGGGAGACGGGGGGCTCGAACCGGGATCCTTCCGCGGGTTCTTGTGCTTTGCGCCACATGCGCTTAACCCACTGTGCTACCACCCGACTCTCTCCAATATTTTATTTTAAGAGAAGAGAACAGCTCAGAGAGGGATCACTCCAGATCTCCTTAGTCTGAGTCCAGGTCACTTTTTCAAGGCTTTATGGAGGAAAGCAATTGAAGGATTGCAGTGAGTGAAAAGAACTGAAAGAGCAGAATTGGTCTGGGGCCAGGTGGTGGTGCACCTGGTTAAGCACACATCTTACAGCGCACAAGGACCCAGGTTCAAGCCCCTGGTCCCCACCTGTAGGGGGAAAGCTTTACAAGTGATAAAGCAGTGCTGTAGGTGTCTCTCCATCTCTCTCCCTCTTTGTCTCCCTCTTCCATCTCAAGTTCTCTCTGTGTCTATTCAAAAACAAATAAATATATAAGAGAGCAGAATTGGGGAATCTGGTGGTATACTCAGGAAAAAGGCAGGCTAGGAGTATGGATTGACCAGTCAACGCCCAGCAGGGATGCAATTATAGAAGCTAGACCTTCCATCTTCTGCAACCCACAATGACCTTGGGTCCATACTCCCAGAGGGATAAAGAATAGGAAAGCTATGGGGGGGGATATCGAGAGCTGGTGGTGGAAATTGTGTGGAGTTGTACCCCATTATCCTATGGTTTTATTAATGTCTCCTTTTTAAATAAATTTTTAAAAATTAAAAAAAGGAAATCATCCAGTGTGTGTAGAATAAGAAAACTTTAGAGAGTTGCACAGATGGTACAATGGAAATGAACAAAATCCTTAAGGTAGACAAAAAATAATCATTGACTTTCTCCCACAATGTCCTAAATCACAAGAACTAAAATCAGCAAGCAGGCTGGGGGCAAGGCAGTAGGGGAGTATAAGGCTGAAGATGGGCCTTACAGAGATTTAAAGATGCAAGAAGGTTGAAATATAAATTCTGGGATGATGGGAACTCTTTCAGTCTTGCTCACTGAAGTATTCTTAGTGTCTAAAGCAGGGGCTGGCACATCGTAAGAGACCAAATTTGCATTGAATATCGGTAGTATAAATTTTTTATTTTATTGGTGACTTAATACTGATTTACAGTGGTCCAGGAGGTGGCACAGTGGCTAAGGCACTAGACTCTCAAGCATGATGTCCTGAGTTCAATTCCTGGCAGTACATGCACCAGAGTGATGTCTGGTTCTTTCTCTCTCCTCTCCCCTATCTTTCTCATAAATAAATAAAATCTTTAAAAAAAATACTGATTTACAAAACTATAAGATAACAGGGGTATAATTGCACATGGTTCCCACCAGAGTTCTGTGTCACCATTTCCTACATTGGAAGCTAAAGTAGGTCTCCCAAGGTCACAGATATGGGTTGACTATTATTTCTGTAACTGTCTATATTTATATATATTTGTCCATTTTTTCCATGGTACTGTCTTCCTTTTTAAGTCACATACACCTATTACTACTTCTGAATGTCTTTCCTTTTCTCTCTCTCTCTGTGTCCTGATGGAGTTGGAGTTCAGAGCCTGCTGGTCACCTTCCCCCCTGTCATTTCTCCCCCATTGAGAGTATGGATAAAAATTCTTTTTTTTTTTAGTGATTTAATATTGATTTACAAAATTACATGTCAACAGGGGTATAATTCCACACCATCCTCACCACTAGAGTTTTGAATCCCTGATCCGCTCATTGCAAACCACTTTGGTTTGCCCAAGGTTGCAACCAAAGGTTAACTATCTGTCTAGATTTGTACATAATTGTCCTATTTTTCTTCCTGATCTGATCCTCTTTTTCCCTCCAGGCCACTCATGAACCTATTATTACATCCAAATGTTCCTCCCTTCTTCCTCCTCTCTGTGTGGGTCCTGATGGAGCTGGAGTTCAGAACCCTCTTATCCTCTTCCTCTTATCACTTCTCAAGATTGTTTTTGGGGGAGCCAGATGGTGGCACACCTGGTTAAGTGCTCACATTACAGTGCGCAAGGACCCAGGTTCAAGCCCCTGGTCCCCACCTGCAGGGGGTAAGCTTCACAAGTGGTGAAGCAGGGCTGTAGGTGTCTCTCTGTTTCTCTTCCTCTCTATCTCTCCCTCCCCTCTCAATTTCTCTCTGTCTCTATCCAATAATAAATAAAATAAAAGATTTTTTTAAAAGATTGTTTTTGGGGTGCAGAGAATAGACATTGTGGCTTCTGTAATTGCTTCCCTGCTGGACATTGACATTGGCAGGTCAATCCATACCCCCAGCTTGTTTCTTTCTTTTTTTTTTTCCCTCCTCCAGGGTTATTGCTGGGCTCGGTGCCTGTACCATGAATCCACCGCTCCTGAAGGCCATTTTTCCCCCCTTTTGTTGCCCTTGTTGTAGCTTCGTTGTGGTTATTATTATTGCCCTTGTTGACGCAATTCGTTGTTGGATAGGACAGAGAGAAATGGAGAGAGGAAGGGAAGACAGAGAAGGGCAGAGAAAGATAGACACCTGCAGACCTGCTTCACCACCTGTGAAGCGACTCCCCTGCAGGTGGGGAGCCAGGGGCTCGAACCGGGATCCTTACGCTGGTCCCTGTGCTTTGCGCCACATGCGCTTAACCCACTGCGCCACCGCCCGACCACACCCCAGCTTGTTTCTATCTTTCCTCAGTGGGGTAGAGCTTTGGAAAAGTGAGATTCCAGGACACACTGATGAGGTCATCTACCCAGGCAAATCAGGATAGAATCATGGTAGCATCTGTAGCTTGGTGTCTGGTAGGTGGCAGAATATAAAGTGAGACAAAACTGTTAATGAACAGGAACCAAAAAGTAGGAATAGAGCAGATGAGATTAGGGATTTTAGGGTGGAATAAAGCTAGGAAGTCCACTTTAGGCAAGTCTCTAGGAGCCCACAACTATGGTATTTTTGCTTGTGTTTGATAGCTAGGAAAAGCTGGATAAAAACTTTGTCTGAGAAAATGGTGTCAGAATACAGAAAAGGGCTAGAAAGTTGGATTAGAGCAGAGAGTAGCTCCCATTCTTAAAAAAAATTCTGTGGATAAAATTAACTATTTACTTCTATCCACTTGATCGAGGGAGTGCGCGCACGCGCGCATACACACACACCACACACACACACACACACACACACACATTGTGGTCTGAGCTCGCAGCTCCTGGTCACACTGGGAACATTGCAGATTGCACTCATTTCAGGACCAGTCTTCTTCGAGTGGCAGAGCAGGATATCCCAGTCTCCCTTCAGAGACTGGAGCTCTCCCTACCATTGCTATTTTATTTGTTTGTTTGTTTGTTTGTTTAAAAAAGGAGACATTAACAAAACCATAGGATAGGAGGGGTACAACTCCACACAATTCCCGCCACAAGATCTCCATATCCCATCCCCTCCCCTGATAGCTTTCCCATTCTTTATCTCTCTGGGAGTATGGACCCAAGATCATTGTGGGTTGCAGAAGGTGGAAGGTCTGGCTTCTGTAACTGCTTCCTTGCTGAACATGGGCATTGACTGGTCCATCCATACTCCCAGTCTGCCTCTCCCTTTCCCTAGTAGGGTGGGTCTCTGGGGAAGCGGAGTTCCAGGACACACTGGTGGGGTCCTCTGTCCAAGGAAGTCTGGTCAGCATCATGCTGGCATCTGGAACCTGGTGGCTGAAAAGAAATTTAACATACAAAGCCAAACAAATTGTTGAACAATTATGGACCTAAACTCTGGAATAGTGCAGATGAAGTGTTGGGGGATACTCACTGCAGACTATTGTGAACTTTTGCTTTCAGGTATATATTTTGCCCTAGTTTATGGATACATGTGAACATATGCTCTATCTCAGGGGACCTGGTCTATATCTAGGTTTTGGGACTTTGTTAGGAAGTGAACCACCTGGAATGGAATTAGAGAATACTATGAAAGAAAAGGTCTCACCCGAGTAATGAAGCTGAAGGGTTGTCATTCCACACCTGAAGTCTCTGGACACAGTCTGAAGTGAAGCATGCTGGGGTGGCACTCGTTGTGTTGAATAGGTTGTGATCGGCAGATGCAATATTATTTGATATGAATTGAGAGAAGCATGCAAGAAAGTGTGCCCCACCATAGGGTTCCAGGAGTGGGGGAAATATAGGCTCTATAGTGGAAATGTGAGGTTCCTGCTGTCTTAGGGTTCAAGAAGATAGTAGGTAGTTATTGTTATCATCACATTGTTTGATAATTGGGTTAACTTTGAAAAGTCCCTTGGTTAGGATTTGCTGTATAATACCCAGCATCTTGTATATAGCTGTGCCACCGGTTGCTTCTGTTCTCCATGGTCTAGGCTTTTGAGAGAGTCAACTTATCAACAATTCAGCCTATGTATTAAAAAGACTCAGTCTGTGCTTTAAAAAGTTTAAGACATACAATCAATTTTTCCCCTCTCATATTAATTGAATAGTGATTATATGACTACATTTTAATAGGAGTATACATAAACACCATTCCCACCACCAAAGACTGTGTCCCATCTCACTCCCCCACCCCACCCCCACACTTCCACCCTGCCTCCCTGGGAAGCCAAATATCCTCCCTCACCCTCACCACAGGGTTTTTACTTTGCGACCCTACTCTACCTACCATTGCTATTTTATGATGAGGGCAAGTGGACCAAAATTCTTTATGGAATATAGAAGGTGGGAATTCTGGCTTCTGTAATTGTTTCTCTGCTGGACATGGATGTTGGCAGGTTGATCCATACGCCCAGCCTGTTCTATCTTTCTATAGTTACTCTGGAGAGGTGAGGTTCTAGGATACATTGGTGAGGTTGTTCACCCAGGGAGGTCAGGATGGAATCGTGACAGCATCTGCAACCTGGTGGCTGAAAGGTGGCAAAATATGAAGCAGGAGAAAATATTTAATTAACAGGAACCAAAAAGTAGTAACAGGATAGATGAGAATAGGGATCTTAGGGAGGAAATGGATTCAGGTATGTTCTTAGGGGTCTTTGACTTCGTAGGTTTTGCTTGAGTTTGATAGCTGACAGGTTTATTATGTAGATAAAATATTATATATTTAATGGTCCATCAGAGCTATTAAATCACACACATAACAACAACAATGAAAGAAACTTAAATACATGTTTCTAAGTGAAAAGAACAACATTAAAAGTCTACACACTGCATTCCACCATTATGGCAAACTAGAAAAACAAAGCGAAGACCAATGATCATCAAGGGTCTGGATAGAAGGGGAAAGGAGAAATAAGTAGGTAAATAATGAGGGCTGTTGAGGCAATGAATTTATTTTGTCTGATGTTAGAAGAGCATATTCATCACATTATGCACTTGGAAAAACAATAGAGCTAACAATTTGAGGTATGAAGTGTAATGCAGTCTGTGGACTTTAGCTAACAGCAGTGTATCAATATAGGTTTATCAACAGTAATATATGCACCACATATATTAGATTGGGCTGGATGGTGAGTGTACCTGGTAAAGCACACACGTTACAGTGCACAACAACCCGGTTTCAAGTTCCCAGTTGCCACCTGCATGGGGAAGCTACAGGAGGAGTGAAACAGTGATGCAAGTGTCTCTCTCTACTCCCCCTCCTCTCTCAGTTACTCTCTGTGTCTATCCAAAGTAAATAAGGTATTAAAAAAAAGAAATTTATTGAAGAATAATAAAGTGCTAATAGACTGTATTAATTTCCTAGAACAGAGTAGTGCAAGCTGAGCATCACAGAAAAATAAGAGCATCTGAAACTAAGTTGTTAGCTGTACCACCATCCTTCTAAAGACCTAAGACAGTGGGATCTGCTTTGTGGCTCTCTCACAATTTCTGGTATCCTTAATTGTTCCCTATCTCTACTTTCTCATTCTGTTGCCTCTGTATCTTCCTATAACCTTCCTTTTTGGATGTATCTATCGCTATGTCTCTATGTCCGGGTTTTCTCCTTTTATAAAGACACCATTCATATTGCACTGGAGACCATCCTAATAACCTCATCTTCACTTGGTTACATGTGCAAAGATCCCATTTTCAATATGGTAACAGTCTGAGGTCCTAGGGTTAAGACTTCAATGTATCTTGTAGTGGGCAGTACACAATTCACTTCAAAGAGAGGAAGCTGTGGGCAGGAGTGAGTGAGAGGGGATGTATGGGAATTCTGTACTTTACATTCAGTTTTTTCTTTAAATGTAAACCTACTCTCAAAGAAAAGCCATTCATTCAAACAAAAAGTGAAAAAGAAAAATGACCTAGCACATATTATTCAATAAAAGTTAGGGTTTTTTTTTTTGAGGTGTATTGATTTCTTCAGTGCCCCTGACACAACAAATTTTATCTTTGATGTATTCCAAGACCAACACTGGCCCTACCCCAAAAATCCCAAGGACTTTTCTCCTCCTACCAACCATTCAGTTTATGATGCTTTGAAGGCAGATAGAACTTAGCTTTCTCCATGTGATTTTTCTCTCTAATAATTCAGTGCTGGATTAGGAAGCTTCCTGTTCACAGCCTCCCCACTGCCTTGCCTGTACTTATGCACACAGAGACAGCTACACACACTCCTAACATAGGTTTTCTTACTGGCTTCCAAACCTGAACAAAAGACAAACAGAAACAAAGTTCTTTCCCATATAAAGGAGTCAAAAGAAATATTTACAATGAGGGTGGCATGCCCACATAAAGAAAAAGGTCTACAGTTATAAAACACAGTAGTAATTAAAATTCTCAGTCGAAAGGTATGTGTCACAAGTTAGCTTCATTTATTCCATTTAAGCAAAGGAATCATGGGGTCAGCAATAGAGCTCACCTGAATAGCGTGCTCATTTTGCCATCTCTACAATCCAGGTTCCAGATTGGCCTTGATGCTATAGTCTCTCTCTCTCTCTCTCTCTCTCTCTCTCTCTCTCTCCTCTCTCTCCTCTCTCTCTCTCTCTCTCTCTCCCAGAATAGGGAAGTCACAGTGATGACAAAATGTACAACATTCAGTCCAAGCTTTGCTCTCTATTTTCCCTCATTTGGTACTTGTCTTTCTCAAAAAAAATTTTTTTTTAATTGAAGACCCCTGAGGTGCCTTGCCCAACCTTAAAATAATTACTTGATTGTTTCTAGTGACAAACTTCATTCTACTATCTTTCCATTTGCTAGGTAAGAAAATTGAGGCTCAATTTCCAGCTTCTCCAGAGTTGGAAGTAGGATTTGAATTTTAAAAGTTTCTTACTAGAGTCCTTAAGTGTACTTGACCAGTTATTAACAATATTACCCAGTATTGTATCTGTTAGAGTATTTCTATATTATAGATTCCTGGAAATACAATTGTTGGATCAAAGTGCATAATCATTTTTAAGTATGGGTAATACTAACCAAATTGAACTCCAAATTGTTCATATGTATACATTTACTCATTGTCTATGGAAATATGATATATTTACACCCTTGTCAGATATGTATATTAGTAGTTAGTTGTGCTCAAAACTAATCATTAAAATGAAATATAACTGCTTTTACTTTTGCAAATAAAAAAATTTAAAAAAATAAAAAGAAACAAACATAAAAGAATCATAGTTCAACCCCTAGTATCCATATTCCAGAACTGTTTAGTGCTCCAATCTTTCTCCGCTCAAAAATTACATACATTAAAAAAAAAAAAAAAAAGAATCACAGACTAGATTTAATGTGCTTCAATTCCCAATATAGTAAAGGAAATGAAGGGGGGAAGAAGTGATAGAGAATGAGAGAAATAAGTAAATAACAGAAACAAATATTGATAATCTTCTTCCCAGTGAAATGAAGAGGGAAAATCAGCAAAAAGGAAAGAGAGCAGGGAGGGGGTTCCCTTGAGGTAGGGAGCATGTTGGTGAGGTGCAGGTGTCCTCATAACGCCATTCACCAGGGTATGGTGCTTTGCAGAGTCATTTCCAAAGGGAGGAGTGGTATGTTAAGTGATGTGAAATCTGTAACACTGCCTTCATTATGGAGGTGAAGGTGGACCCTGTGTCAAGAAAAATCTGGTCTATGAGAACACCATGGAAAAGACAGGTGTATCAGGAGGTCCCAAATCAACTGCCTTTGAGAATTATCCTTCTTTGCCTGATGACTGTGGATGTGGTTCATTGGTAGAGTGCAGGACATACAGTCCTAAGGTCTCAGTTTCTAGCCTCATATATGCCAGAGTGATATTCTTTGTGTTTCTCTCTCTTTTCATTTCTCTCTTTCATTATTAATCTTTAAAAAAAAAGGAGATGAGCATTGAAAATAGTGTTTTTGCTTTTACAGAATTAGTCGCAGCAGACATATTTAATAATGTGATTGCACTCTCCCCAACATGGAAATTCAGGTTTTCATAATACTTTTCAAGACCCCACCCCCACCCCATCCCCAGACTGTCTCCATTTGCCTGCATTTCTTTCTGGTTAATCTGTTCATTTGTGACACTCAAGAGCTCCATGGTTGACTGAGTCTCTCTGCCTTGATATTTCATGGATTCAGAATGTGTTTCCTAACCAATGTTGCTGGAAGGCATTCAGCCTTGACTGGGGGGTCAGAAGAGGAAATGAGAGATTACTAGCTGGGGGCATAGAAACTGCTATTCCCAAAGAGGGGGTGTGTGGAGTGGGAAGATGGAAGAGGAAATCTACCCAGACACAAGCTCCGATTACCAAGGAATAATGCTGGGGAAATGCTGAATCAGTGGGAAGACCACTGACCTCATCTTGGTTGAAGACCAACAGAGACAGAGTTATTTTCACAAATACACATCTCCTTCTAGCCCTGCACCAGAGAAAGAGGGAGAATCATACTACAAGGTACACACACAGTTTGCTTTCTCTGCTTCCTCAGATTAACCCACCACACATCCACAAAATTTAAAAAACAAAACAAATAATAATAAAAAAAAAACATGGAGCTGGTTCTAGGTGGTGGTGTACCTAGTTGAACGCATGAATGCATTACAATGCACAAAGACTGAGGTTCAAGCCCCCATCCTCACTTGCAGGAGGAAAAGTTCACAAGTGGTGAAGCAGTGCTACAGATATCTCTCTTTCTCTTTCTCCCTCTCTACCACCCCATCCTCCTCTCTCAATTTCTCTCTGTCTATCCAATAACTAATAAAATAAAATACAAAAATAATAATAAACATGGAGCTAACTTAGATACATATTGTCACATGAAAGAAGTCTCTCTTTTTTTTTTTTTTTTTCCTCCAGGGTTATTGCTGGGCTCGGTGCCTGCACCATGAATCCACCGCTCCTGGAGGCCATTTTTCCCCCTTTTTGTTGCCGCCTCGTTGCGGTTATTATTGCCATTGTTGACATTGCTTTGTTGTTGGATAGGACAGAGAGAAATGGAGAGAGGAGGGGAAGACAGAGAGAGAAGGGAGAGAAAGATAGACACCTGCAGACCTGCTTCACCGCCCGTGAAGCGACTCCCCTGCAGGTGGGGAGCCCGGGGGCTCGAACCGGGATCCTTACGCCGGTCCCTGAGCTTTGCGCCACGTGCGCTTAACCCGCTGCGCCACCACCGGACTCCCAGAAGTCTCTCTTTTTATCTCTCTCTTTCTGTCTCTCTCTTTTTCTCTCTCTCTCTCTCTCTCTCTCTCTGTGTGTGTATGTCTATCTCTTTCTCTTTCTTGCCATGGAGTGAATAAATTGAGCAGCAGAGTTTTTTCTATGGTTGGGAAAGGAAAAAAGAAAGTACCAAAGTAAGTAATACAAGATGTGGCGTAGGAGAAGAGGATGGGTGGGAGAAGAATCCATGTGGGTAGAGAGGCAGTGAGGATGTCCAGCCCAAATGACCACATGCTGTTAGTCAGCTTCATTTCCCTCCAGTTCCCCCAGAGCAGCCGCTCTGCCAGCCCAGAGCATCCTCTGCCTGCTTAGGATATTTGTTTCACTATTCATTAGCACCTCAGCCAGATTCAGGGGCTCAAGAAACTCAAACCACTGCTGCGGAACAGCCAGCCAGCAGGAATGCTTCCCCTGGAGGAGGTGAGAGCAAAGCCCAAACAAAAGCTTAGAGGATACTCCTTAAGCTCCTTGGATAAATTAAGTAAAACCTAATTGTTTGCTTATGGGACAGATGTATTTCTCCCATATCTGTTTGTCGTTGTCATAGTTATTCAAGTGGTTTGTACACAATAAAAGACTTTATTGAAGAAAGGACTGAGCAGAGCTCACGCTCTGAATGCATCCAGCACTGTTCCACAGAGATGGTCTCACACACCTACACTGTGCTCAGAATAGGAACTAACCAAGCTAGGAAGGCCCGCAGAAAGTCTTTCTGTATTTCTTTCATTCTCTCTCTTTCTCTCCTTTTGACTGTCTCTGCATCTGTCTGGAAAACTCAGCCCATACCAGTGACATCCCAGAGATGATCCCCTGCTTATGGGGGAAGGGGGGATGTAGTACTTATTTTCCAAGTTCATTTACTTCAATCATGCAGACTCCACATGTGATAAATAAATAAAAATTACATTTTAAAAGAATGAGGAAAGTTTCAAGCATGGCATAGTTTGCTTTTGTTGGCCAAGGATTTTATTTTAATTTTGATGTTTTTTTGGTTTTCTGTTTGTTTTTTTTAAGGGAAAAATGCTTGAACATGAAAGAATCTGGCCATTTCTTTAAGAAGGCTTCTGACTTTAGGTTTAGTATCTTGCTCCCACACACAAAGATGCTGTGAGGTGATGACTTGGGGTTGTGCATGGCTCCTCATTCTCTGAAGCCTGGCAAATGGCTCATCTCATGTGCACAGAAAAGGGCTGGAAAATATTTTTTGTGATCTGAGAGCAGCAGAGGCTAGGATTCCAGAGGAAGTGGAGGCCTCCTGCTCCACACAGGAAACAATCTTCAAGCAGGCCTTAAATGCCAGATTCCAGGCCGAGTTTAACTAACCACTGACAGCTCTGTAAACAAAGCAAGGACAGAAAGAGCCCGCTTCCCCTTTTCTGGTAGTCATTTTGGGTTTGGGGGCTGCAGGGGAATTCTATAATACTTGACTCCATGGCACAGAAAAGCAGAGGAAGCAGGCTTCTCGGTTGAAGAAAAGGAAAGATCTTTCTGGAATTAAAACCATCACAGAGGAGGAGGTAGGGAAGAGTGAGCCAGTTAGGTTACAGCTGTAGCCAGAACAGTCTTTGGAGCTCAGAAAGCAGCTTGATCTTAAGAATAACTGCTTTTTCTAAGATGCTGTTTCATTCTGCTGCTTCATACTGTAATTAATTATCTTTATAATCCTTCTGATAGCAAAAACCTTGTAGAATGGCAGTTTGCACTTCCAAGCTTGTCTGATTTATTTTTCTCTTTCACTTTAGTTTTTCTCTTCCCCGCTGTATTTTTTCTTTTCTTGCCAGTTCATTATTGTTGTTTTCATTCTTGTTCTCCCTCTTTGTTCACTTTTTCATAATTTTTTTCTATTTGGGTTCAGTAATTACAAAAGAACAAAATCATTTAGTAGCCCTGAAGGGTCCCACCAACATTTGCAGACTTCAGTGCATCTCTCTCTCTCTCTTTCTCTCTCTCTCTCTCTCTCTTCCTCCCTCCCTCCCTCCTTCCCTCCCTCCCTCCCTCTCTCCTTCTCTCCCTCCCTCTCTCTCTCCCCCCCTCTCTTTCTCTCCCTCCCTCCCCTGAAAGCCCCCCATTTGCCATTTGGCAACTGCATTCTTGGGATTTTATTATTTGTCTCAGATAGTTTTTATAAATGAGACTTAACACATAACAAGGCAACTTGAGAGTCAGACACTGATAACTGACAATTGAAAGGGGCTTTAAGAGCCTAGGCCAAGAAAGGGTGAGATTTGGTGATAGAACAGATTTAAGCAATTTCTAGGATTCATCATAAATGAATTTCAATTCATTTATGATGCTGACTCTACCTCCTCCCTCTTTAGGTCCACGCACTATCTGGCCTCCCTAAACCTGAAACTACACCATGGACGATTTTGAACGTCGCAGGGAACTCAGGAGGCAAAAACGGGAAGAGATGCGCCTGGAAGCAGAAAGGTAAAAGGGTCTGGGGGAAGAGTATTTGTGGTTGGCATTAGCAGTGCTGTTTTCAGACTTGAGAGATGATCACTCCAAAAGGTCAGAGGTTTTTTTGTTTTTTTTTAAAGATTTTATTTATTAATTAATGAGAAAGATAGGAAGAGTAAGAGAAAGGAGCAGGCATCAAGGAGTTGAGTGGTGGTGCACTGGGTTAAGTGTACATAGCAAGAGAGAGCCAAGCATCCATCTGGTATATGTGCTGCTAGGGATTGAACTCGGGACCTACCTCATGCTTGAAAGACTAATGCTTTGCCCATTGCACCATCTCCCAGACCACAAAGGTCAGAATGTTTACAGACTAATCACTTTATAAAAAATAGTTTGCTTTCCTATCCATCAGGACTTTTGAAATTCTTCCTTAAAAAAAATCAAGAGAAAGAGAGATTAAAGACCTATCAAATGGTTGCATTTAATTAGTCCCTTTTATATTGACAAGAGCATTGTGTGGATAAAAGTTGTAGCACAGACTATTCAAGTGACAGGAGAAAAAAGAGCAGCTATTGAATGTTGAAGCCATTTAGGAAATGGGAATTTTCTGTCTAAAATAAGAAAAAGAAATGTAATAAACTCTGGATGGACCTTGTGACAGAATGTTATTATTATGAGAAAGCCAGTAATCTACATACTGTGGGTTAATAACAGGTGAAGTGTGTTGCTGTGGAGATTCAGATTCAGCTTTAGAGTCCAGAAGCCAGTTGTTCTCGTGGATGAGTCCTCTGTAGAGGTGTCTTCAAAGGCCAGCTGGAAAAGAAAGACAATAACATGTAAAACTTTAGGCATGAATGCCTGTATTTAAATGATTAGACATTAGGATAACGATAGTGGCACCTAGTGCAGCTCCAGTTAGATGTTCTTTGGGGGAAAGCGGTAGGCATTCCCAGAAAGGAAAATGGTAAGCAATGATCTAAAATGAAATTAATTCTGCCTCAGTGTGATTTCAATACACAAGTGAAAAAAACATCACAATAGAAAGATGAAAACCTATACTGTAACCAAATATATAGATTTGGGACCATCAACTTTACTTACTCATACAGTTGAGAAGGTAAAGTATTGCCTTTGATTACCTTGGTCAGGGTTGGTTGACTGTTACTTATGGAATTGGTCAGGGTTCGTTGGAATATCAACACACATCTGCACAAAGTACATGGATGATACCTGAGTTCTGTGAGTTCAAATCCCAGCTCTGTCACTTAGGACCTAAATAGTTATGAACAAGTGACTGGTGACCTCTCTGTCTGCTTTAGTTGCTAATTTGTGAACTATTCATAATATGTATAGAGCTTTGGGTGAGATTTGTAAAGATTGTTAAACTTCATTAAATAGTCTATCCTAGTATCTGGCATATAGTTGGCTTTCCATAACTAGTATCATCATCATCATTATTGTCATTATCATTTCTTTTAACATTATCTAAATAAAAAACAGAGTTAGTTCAACCAGAGCAATAACATATGCCAAGAGAAAAGAAAAGCATATAGACTCCTGTGATGAAACTAGTCAGGAAAAACTCCATCAAAGTGGTAAGCCATTGAGGAAGTAGTGGTGATGGTGAAGAGAAAAAGGGTAGGAACCCTAAATCTCAGTAGTAAAAAGAAGAACTGTAGTGTAAGAAACCCACTGACTGCTTAAGGAAGAGAAAACTGGACATCGCGTGTTTCTCTTTCATTCAAAATGTATTAGATGAGACTAAACATGGTTACTGTGTGCAATAAATATATATTGGCGAAGGCCTTCTATAGTGGCTTAAAAGATACCAGGCCTGGACGAGTTAGTATTAAACATACCATAAGTGAGGCCTGAATCAAGGCAGAAAAATAATGAATAAGAAGGTCAAATATGAGCCTATTTGAAGAAAAAGATTTAGCAATTCTTTCAGGGAAGGGGGGGGAATCCAAAGTTAATCAATAATTGCAAAGAATATAAATCCTTATTTTGTCCCAGAGGGGGAAAACTGAGAAGGGCCCTATTCTTGGGTGAGCATAGGAAAAGTAATCTCAGGTGGGAACTACATCCAAATGGAGATGTCCTCCAGGCATTTGGGCATAGAAAATTTTCAATCTTTGTTCAGAAAGGAAAATATTATTAAAGAAGTAAATTGAGGCCTACCCTGTGAGCAGGTCTGGTAGTACAAAAACATGTATGACAGTGGCAGTGCCAAGAAAGCAAAGACAGAATGTGCTGTCATAAAGACATAATGAAAACCGACAAGAGACACAAAAATAATCAGGAGATGGGAAGAGCCAGGAAGATTATAGAGGCATCAGTGTTTGAGTATCCATCAGTGCCTTGTAGATAACGCCTAGGCCCAGTGGAGCTTACCTCTTGTTCTGTTCAGTGGCTTGATGTTTGGTCTCAGGTACTCCTGAAAAATCTACAAAAACATCTTTGCCCAGTGAACAGTGATTAAGTGCCAATTAAGTTTCTTTGTCTGTGCTCGGAACAAAGAAAATATGGGTGAAATATAAAGAAATGTAATTTCTACATTTATGGCCCGTCTGATAGACAGGGACCCAGAGTATATAGCAGGATTGAAAAATAGACCAGGTCAAGTTTGGGGTTAAGTCTAATAGAACTGAGTTTGAAGAGGCAAGAATGATATCGTAGAAAATGGGCTTCAGCCTAAATCTGTACCTCCAGTTTCATTGCTTTCTATGTGAATATCTAGATGTGAAATCAATTAAGAGGAATGATAAAATGGGCTTGCTATGGTTAGATTCCAGCTATAACTAGAGTAAATGGACCAGGCTTCTTGTAAATCAAAATTTAGTTTATACACTTTCTACAAGTTACGTAATTCACTCTTTCCAGTTGTTTGTTTTGTGCTGAAGGATAAATCTTCCTTCGAAACCAGTCTTTAGGGGCTAGGCAGTGGTGCACCTGGTTAAGTGCATACATTATAGTGTGTAAGGATGTGGGTTCAAGTCCCCAGTCCCACCTGCAAGGGGAAAACTTCATAAGTAGTGAAGCAGGGCTGCAGGTATCTCTCTCTCTCTCCTTTCAATTTCTCTCCTTCTCCATCCAATAATAAATAAATAAAATATTTTTAAAATAATCTTTAAAGGAATATACTAGATAAAACTTAGTTGGAGGGAGTCGGGCTGTAGCGCAGTGGGTTAAGCGCAGGTGGCGCAAAGCACAAGGACCGGCATAAGGATCCCGGTTCAAACCCCGGCTCCCCACCTGCAGGGGAGTCGCTTCACAGGTGGTGAAGCAGGTCTGCAGGTGTCTATCTTTCTCTCCTCCTCTCTGTCTTCCCCTCCTCTCTCCATTTCTCTCTGCCCTATCCAACAACGACAACATCAGTAACAACAATAATAACTACAACAATAAAACAACAAGGGCAACAAAAGGGAATAAATAAATAAAATAAATATTTAAAAAATCTGAAAAAAAAACTTAGTTGGATACCCTCAATAACCTGATGTAAATTTATTTAAATCCCCTCAACCTTATTTAACTTAAATATCTTTCATTTTTGAAGGATATTGGCTTCTATATGAAAATTGTTTTTTTCTTTTTTTTTCTTTCATCTTGTCTTTTTTTTTTTTCTGAAGGATGTATTTGGGTACTTCCTAATATTTCTATTGTTAATCTTTTCATGTTTCAAGGCAAGTCTTCTGGTTCTATTAGTCAGCAGTCTGACTATTCCATGTTCACCCTTTGGAATTTTGTAGAAGCTGATAATTTATGGGAATAGTGAAGACTGGGCTTTATGGTACAACCAACTTTGGTGGGAAAATTCAGGGTGTGTACAGGAAATAGATGGCCAGAACCAGGGCTAATTACTGTTCCTATAACTTTAGATTTTGGCTTCTTTATTTATAACAAGAGTTGGTGTTTTCTTTGGTGAATTGGTAGCAATTTTTTTCTTTTTCTTTAATATCTTTTTTCTTTTCTTTCTTTCTTTATTTATTTATTCCCTTTTGTTGCCCTTGTTTTATTGTTGTAGTTATTGATGTCGTCACTGTTGGATAGGACAGAGAGAAATGGAGAAAGGAGGGGAAGACAGAGAAGGGGAGAGAAAGATAGACATCTGCAGACTTGCTTAACTGCTTGTGAAGCAACTACCCTGCAGGTGGGGAGCCAGGGTCTCGAACCGGGATGCGCCACATGCACTTAACCCGCTGCACTACCGCCCGATTCCCACAAATTTTACCTTCATTTTTCATTTGGCATTTTGCTTAAGTTTTTTTCAAAGTTCATGTATTACTTTATTTAAAGTCAAATAAAACAATAGGCAATTTTCCATTTGGGAGAAATTTGATTCTATTACCCTACACTCTATACCTGGAGCCAGAATAGAGAATACAGAACTTTGCTTTGGATTCAGGGAGCAAAAAGAAAGAACCCAGATCCGGAGTGGTATTACAGTAAATTAGCAAAAATGGAGTGGTTCCAAGGCTCAGAGCTGCAGATTCATTAATTTACTTACTCAGAAAAAAATTATTGGGTATTTACTCTGCTCCAGGTACTGTTTCGGGGACTGAAGACTAATAAACAGAATGACAAATTGGAAAGAGTATGTTTACTGTTTTGCAAACTTGTGTCAAATTTAGTGATGATCAAGAAACCCCATCTAAGTACCTTCAAACACAGTGTGTAGCCCAATACTCACTGGTGTGTGTGTGTGTGTGTGTCTGTGTGTGTGTGTGTGTGTGTGTGTGTGTGTGTGTGTGTGATGGTTGATGCTCCTGGTGTGCTGTCATTCTACAGATGTGAATAAAGGGGCCACCTGGAGATTTTTCTACTTCTTACCCACAAGGACTTTGAAAATTGAAATATTCTTTTATCTTGATTAGTTATCACTGAGTTTGACAAGCAAGTACAACTTGACTCTGGAATGATAAATTATGTAAAATGTGTTCTCTCACCATTATAACTAAATTAAAAAGAGACCAGAATCTTAAACAGCTTATTCCTCAAGAATATTTTAAAGGATGACTTACCTATTTAATAAAACACTTACTTTTTCTATCCTTCCCCTATCTTAAGGAAATTAAAAATAAGTATATTCTGTCTCCCATTGTGTTCCTGTTTTTTTATTTCAACCTCATTCACTCTGCTTTAATCTTAATATTTCTCACTGCTGCTTAATGTGCTTTCGCCTTGTCAATGTATGTCTTCAACACCTGATTCACTGGTTTCCCTATCTTCTCCCATCTATACACCTAATCCATCTACCCTGGGCTATCTGTGCATGTCTTTCTGTGTCATTTGGGAAGAGCATACTTCTGGCAGAAATGCACACATTTCCAAAGAGGTCAAGCTCTGTTCTCTTCCAATGCAATAAGTGAAAAATATATCTAGGTCTTTTGTCTGCACCTGACAGAGATGGACTGGCACAAGGCCAGCAATAAGTTTGGTCTAATAGAACACTAAGGTCTATGCACATGAAGGAACTCTGAGAGCCATAATGGTGGGAGGCAGTTACCTTAACAGCGACATGAGCTTGAATACTGAGTAGCTCAGGTCTGCTACTCACTAATGACATAATCTTACAAATGATTCAACTTTTCTTTTTTAAAAAATATATTTATTTATTTTCCCTTTTTGTTTCCCTTGTTGTTTTACATTGTTGTTGTAGTTATTATTGTTGTTGTTTATGTCGTTGTTGTTAGACAGGACATACAGAAATGGAGAGAGGAGGGGAAGACAGAGAGGGGGAGAGAAAGATAGACATGTGCAGACCTACTTCACCGCCTGTGAAGAGACTCCCCTGCAGGTGGGGAGCAGAGGGCTCGAACTGGGATCCTTATGCCTGTCCTTGCGCTTTGTGCCGCGGCATTTAACCCGCTGCGCTACCGCCCCACTTCCTGATTCAACTTTTCTAACCTTCTATTTCTTCTTTATAAATGTAGGAAACTAAAAAAGTAATGTATTTTGCTATAAATCATATTAATACATTATAGGCATTACTGACGTTATATACAGCAGTATATAAAATATGATATGTAATAATATTCCAAAAGCCTTATAGAGTTTTGTGGTAGTATCAGGGGGTTTTTGTTATTTTTAAAAAAATTTTTATTGCCAACAGAGTTATTGCTGAGGCTCCTCCTAGTAACCATTTTTCTTCTGTTTCTTTTTTTTTTTATAGCAAGAAATCAAGAGAGGAGGGGGAGAGAAAGATAGACACCTGCAGACTTGCTTCACCACTTATGAAGCAGCCTCCCTGCAGGTGGGGAGCCGGGAGTTTGAACCAGGATCCTTGAGCTGGTCCTTGCACTTAGCACCATGTGTGCTTAACATGCACTACAACCTGACCCCCTCTTTTTTCTTTCTTTATTTGAATATAGGATACAGAGAATTTTGAGAGGAAAGAGATAAAGAGAGACAGAGACACCTGCAGTATTTGCTTCATGGTTCATGAAGCTTCCCCCTTTATGGGGAGCAGGGGCTCAAATCTAGGTCTTTGCACAGGTTAACCAGGTACGCCACCATCTGACTCCCCCCCCCCTTTTTTTTCTTTATGAAAGCACTTCTCAGCTCTAGTTTATGGTGTTGTGAGGAAGTGAACCTGAAACTTTGGAGCCTCAGGCATGAGTCTGTTTGCATAACCATTATGCTATCTACCCTCCCCCTGGGAATATCAGGAAATAAAACTTAAAAAGCACTAAGACAGTAGTAATCATCTAGTGCTTGTTAGATTATTATTTGTTACTTATTGAACTACTGTTATTTATTGTGATTTACTCAATAAGAATCACTAGTGATGGATGGGTGTTAGCTCAGTTGTAGAGCACAGGGCTTTTATGACAAGGCCCAGATTCTATCCCCAGCACTGCACATGTCAGAACTCAAAGGTGCTCTGGCTTACCCCTCTCATAAAATAAATAAATAAATATTTTAAATAAAAATAAACATTATTCATCATTGTTATTATCAACTAATTTGGCTCTGAATCTATCTATACCAAACAGGTAAATAAATTTTTGTTAGGAAATCTCCACAAAAGATGGAGAACAGGAATTTGCTATTGAGCAAGGAGTTTTGGGTGAATGTGGTGGAGAAGAAAGTCTGAAGAAAAACTCTATCATCTCAACTAGAAGAGTTAATACTAGGATGAACTCTGACTCAGGATGGGGAGGCATTCCACTCTGGTGTATCTGCTGAGAAAATTTCAGTGATGTTTTCTTTCTGAGATCTTCAATCACATGGACCAAACTTTATTTTACAACAAGCAACTCTCACTTCTCAAGATAGGAACTCATTACATTCCCAGCTCATACTTTCCACACCCGATGTGAGTTCCTCTTTCTGAGAAGAGAGGACCCCATTGTAGGGCTGTGTTATCAGATTTAGGGGCTCACAGACATAAGTAAAACAAATGAAAACACTTACGCTGTTTGTTACCATTCATACATTTTTTATGGGCATCTGAAATCTCCTGATGATTAGATATTTGAAAGTGAACATTTTTACAACACTAGAAAAACAAACATTTATTTAAAAAATGTTCACTGGGTCTAAGTAGTCACTCCCTCCCAGAACTAGATCACTGAAACTCTTTTACATGATTTAATAGAGTTCTCAGTCAATGATTATACGACACATGCATACACATACAAAAACCTTTTATTACAGTGCTTAGCATTGTGATGTTAAAATTTCATTTTATATTTTTAAATATTTATTTATTTGGGGGCCGGGCAGTGGCACACTCAGTTAAGAGCACATATTACCAAGTGAAACAACTTAGGTTTGATCCCCTGCTCCCCACCTGCAAGAGGTACACTTCAAGAGCAGTGAAGCAGGTCTACAGGTATTTATCTTTCTCTCCCTCTCTCTGTCTCTCAATCCTATCTCAATTTCTCTCTGTCCTATCTAATAAAATGAAAAATAGGGGGGAAAGTAAAAGGAAAAAAATGGCCCTGGGAGTGGTGGATTCGTAGTGTTGTCACTGAGCCCCAGCAATAACCCTGGTGGGGAAAAAAAAAAATTACTTGTTGACTTTTCTGAGAGGGAAACTAGAGCACCACTCAATTCTGGCTTATAGTAATGTTGGGTAGTGAGCCTGGAACCTCTGGCAACTCAGACATGCAAATTGTTGGCGGCTCTGACACCTGATTTTAACATTTAAAATAAAAATACCTTTTTTTTTTTTTTTTGCTTCCAGAGTTATCATTGGGGCTTGGAGCAGGCACTAAAAATCTGCTGCTCCTTGTGGCCATTTTTTCAGTTTCATTGGGGAGGACAGAAAGAAATTGAGAGGGTATGGGGAAAGTAGAGAAGAAGAGAGAAAGACGCCTGCAGACTTGCTTCACCACGTTGAAGGGTTAGGGTTAGGGTGGGAAGATAGGGGCTCCAACCTGGATCCTTAGCAGGTCCTTGTGCTTTGAACTATGTTAGCTTAACTGGGTGCACCTCTGGCCAACCCCCTGAAATATTTTCAAATGTGATTTTTTTTTCCTGGTTACTTTGTAATAAGAGACTCATTTTCATTAGGAAGTGAAATACAGTATTGAAAAAATTGTCAAAAAATTGTCAAAACAATTCTATAAACTAGTCTTAGTCTAATCGTGTTGCCATAACAGAATACCATAGGTTAGGTGGCTTACCAGTAACAGTTGTGTTTCTGTGTTTTTCATAGTTCTGGAGACTGGGAAGTGCATGACCCATGCACCAGTAGATTCTGTATCTGATGAGGGTCTACTTCCTGATTCATTCACAGACATCATCTCATTGTGTCTTCTAAGAGTAAAAAGAGACAGAACAGTCCCTGGGGTCACTGTTATAAAGGCTCTAATTCCATTTGTGAGGCTCCACCCTCATGATGTCATCACCTACCAAAGACCATGCCTTCAAATACCATCACATCAAATTTTCAATTTATAGATTTGGCGAAGGAAGAAGAACATAATTTTTCAGTCTATTTATAGTAGCCTGAAGACTTGGGTATACTGTCCATTTTGAACAGCAATCTATAGGCCTGGAAGGTTAAGCAACTTGTTCAACTTCATGTAACTAGGGACAGCCAACCCCAAGCCTCAAAACATTTCCACTTAACAAATGGGTCAGTGGAATTTTTCATATTGTAGCTGGCTCTCTTGACTGAAAGGCTGTCGTCTCTGCAATGTCACAACAGCCCCAGTGAAGGGAGAAAGTCATTCAAAGCAGATATGTGACAACAGACAAAATGAAGCTCTGGGGTAGAACTAAACTGTCCTTTTTTTTTTTTTTTTTTTTACACTTAGCCAGGTAAATTGCTTACATGTGTAGACATATTCATTGCTTTATTTGCCTTCAAAGACCTCTCCCCTCATAGTCCCATTTCACAGAAGAAAAAAAAAGAAAGAAAGTAAGAAAGAAAGAAAGAAAGAAAGAAAGAAAGAAAGAAAGAAAGAAAGAAACAGAGATGATCAAGTTTTCCCCTGTAAGTCAAAGAAGGCTGTTGACATAACTATTCCTGACTTTTCTCTGGATTGTTCTCAATAAAACTATTAGGACAGAGACTTCGTCACATCATCACTCAGGAAAGTTGAGGGCTGTCATTGACTTTATAGATTACCTTCTGCAGTAGAATGTTACTTTTTTCATTCAGTTTTGGACCACACACTATTTGGAGTCTCTGATGGAAGCTATAGACTCTCCCCCAAGAAAAATGCACATATGCACCCACAGCACTTGGCACTCACTGCCAGTGGCGTCATCTGCCTCCATCCACAGACCTCCTGGGCTCCAGGAACTCTGGGCCAAGAACCCCCAATCAAGTGAATTTTAACAAGCACCATTTTGCACACAAAGAAACACAAACCTAGGGATGCTGATCTCCAGATCACCCAGTTAAACAAGGGTAACGCCTGCTTGTGCAGTACACACCCCAGAGGGAATGGAGTCACTCTGATTATGCTGTCTGTAAAAAATAACAAGGCCAATAATTAGGAAAAAGGATCATTCTTTGGGGAAAGTTGTCTACACTATAGTGTAGAATGTTTTTGTTAGTACAAGTGTGTGTGTGTGTGTATGTTTGTTTATCCAAGAGGAAGAGCCTTATTCTGACATATGCAAAGCTGGAAATCAAACTTGAAATCTTAAACATGCAAGTCCTATGCTCTGCCACTGAGCCACGTCTCCTGACCACAAGGATATACATCATCTCCAGGGCTTTGCTATTCCAAAATAATTTTTTTAATCTATAAAGATCAAGAAAGAGAGACAGAAATAAGGGGGTGGCGAGCACTGGAATTTCCTTCAATATGATGAAATCCAGGCTAGAATCTTGGTCATGAACATGGCAAAGTAGCATACTACCCAAGTGGGCTATTTTGCCAGACCAAGAGTATTATTTTTAAATAGAAGAAGGCTAGGTCAAATTACTTCACAATGATTAAACTGAAAAGAAAGGAAATGTAAATGGAACTGGTAATTCCATTACCACTTGAGTCTAGAGGAGGAAAAACTGTTGATTTTATAGCTAAAACCTATTTACCATCAATTTTGGAGGTCATTTAATTGGCAACTATTGTGTTGGTATTATTTCTTTAAACAAAGCTTACTATGAAACCAAGCTTTTTTAAAGTATTTATTTATTGGGTTATAGGCAGAAACCAAGGTGGGGAGAAAGGGGAGAGAGGGAGAGTGAGAGGAGAGGGAGTGGCAGAGGCAGAGGGAGACTTGCAGCACTGCCTCACCACTCATGAAGCTTTCCTCTGCAAATGGGGATTAGGAGCTTGAACCTGTATCCTCATGCACTGTGACAGTTGCACTCCACCAGGGCCACCACTGACCAGCTCCTATGAAACCACGTTTTTAATGTAGGATTTCTCTATCCTTACCACTGTCATTTTAGCAATCTAGACTCATGAAAAGTATTCTTTCCCCCTGTAAATATGACAGATATAAGTACTTGCTGGGCTCTGTAAAGAGGAATTTATATTAATCAAATGCCTTAAATAGTTTCTTTTACACTTTATGAAATTATGGTTTCTTTATTTGTATGGTGTAAGTATGTGGTTTCAATATTTCTTAAGCAGTTATCAAAATTCTCCCCAAAATGTAGATAAGTATGGTACTAAAGAGTAAGAAACTCATGTCTAACTGTTACAAAATAATTTTAGCCATCTTATTCTAAATTAGAATAGTAATTAGCATCATTACCATCTTAAGGAGAGATGGAACAGATTTGGAATGAAATGCTCATGTGATACCTTCCAGAAAGTCAAAGTCATGCAGACTTTGGTTCCAAATCTGACTGAGTTATGGATAACTTTGCTTAGCTTTGCTAAGCCCATATCTTCATCCTTAATAGTTCTTTTTTTATTTTATTAGTGATTTAATCTTGATTTACAAAATTGTGGGATAACAGGGCTATAATTCTACACCATTCCCACCAACAGACATCTGTGTCCCCATTCCCTCTATTGGAAACTGCAGTTCTTAATAGAACCTTAGCAGTTCTTCTTCATAAGGCTTAACATAGACTATAAAGTGATTGATTAGTGGTAGATTATATGTATATATATATGTATATCTATACATATATATATATCATGTATGTATCTATCATATAATGTTAATATGGGATTGATGCCCAGGAAATGTTCCCTGCTTTTGCTCTTCTTTGGTTGGCTGGAGGACATGGTAAGAAAGAAACTATCAAGAAAAAGCCCTTTATGGAGTTCTCTCCCAGGAAACTTGACCTCTTCACTGCTATCTTCTGGAGTTTCTGAACCGCTGGGCATATGACACAGCCCCCATTAGGTGACCAAGCTCTATTCTATTTCAAGTCGATTTTAGTCTCCATCTGGAAAGTGATGGGAGAATCTGGGGCATGAAGTCTCCATGCTGGGCAAAAAGAAAAGAAAAGAAAATCCTACTTTCTTACTTTAAAGGACTTTTGTTTTATCCATTATCCCTGTTGGTATAAAATCAAGACAAAAATTCTAGGTCTAACATATGAGGGTCATTGTCTCAATACTTTGAATAGCTAACCTTCAATTAATCAAATGTCTTACATATTTTCTTTTTCACTTTATGGAATTATGGGTTCTTTATTCAGATGGTATAAGTCTATGGTTTCAGCATTTCTAAAGCAGTTACCAAAATTCTCCCCCAAAAATAAGTAAGTATGGTACTAATGAACAAGAAAATTATGTCTCATTGTTACAAAATAATTTTAGCCATTTTATTCTAAATCAGTTGTGTTACTGTTTTCAATTATGAGGAATCTGTTATCTCCAGGACAGTTTGTGGCATATACAGAACTTATAAATCACTGTAATATATAATCAATAAGCTTATCACTCAGTTTAAGAGTCATACTCTTTCTAATACTATTGGAACTACTTGAAGACCTCTCCTGTCTTACCCTCTTACTTTCCATCCACAGAGATAATTGATATCCAGAATGATACACTTATTCAAAAATAAAATTCTAAATAAGATAATGTGAATTTAGGTCATGGTTTTACTGGGATCCTGTTTTGGAGGGCACTTAAATCACAGGTAAAAGTGTGAGGGAATTTCTCTGTCCCTGGAGAGTGCAAAAAGTTGCTTTTTTAAATTCACACTGTCAAAAGAGTCTAAATCTAAGAACCTTGGGCAATGAGTTCTCATCAAAATCAACTAAGAATATCATAACAAACAAAAGCTAGCAGGTACATATGCTGATATGCCTGCCCATTGGTTTTCTCAGTGATCATCAGCTGGATATAAGCGATCTGAATTTGTAATCATCATTCACTCAGGAATGTGAGACAAGGATGATTACAACCTGTTTCAAATTCTTAGTCAAAGGAAGTCTCTATCAATTGCTTTGAAGTCTTCTAGGAAAGTTCTTGACCCTTATTATCCCTAAGGTCCCTAGCAGTACCATTAGGCATGAAACATGAGCATGTTGGAATGCTATAGTGACAGTATAAATGAATTCTCATTCATCTGTGAATCTAGTTAGAGAGATTAATGTGTATAGTTTGTGAATAAAAATCAGTTGTTTTCACCAGTTATCTAATAAGCAATGTTCATCGACAGCTGGAAAATCAGTTTTTAGTATATCATAAATCATTAGTTTAGATCCCTCCATTATTTTTTAATATCTGGCATTATAAGACTATATAAAAAGTATAACTTTGAACTTTTTGTAAAGAAAGGATTTGATTAACCTGTTAAATATGTAAGCTTCATTCCATAGCTTCATTTTTAAACCCTGAGAGTACTAGTTTTTTTTAACTCATTAAAAGAGTTTATAAATATTCACTTACATTTAAAGCCTTAATTTGTTAATTATAAATAACTTTTGTGTATCAGTAGTCTGGCAGAGGTTGTTAAGTATGCTTAGACATTTTCTTGAATATTCTTTTCAGTTAGTCTACATTAATGAGATTTGACATTGCATTTGAAACTGCCATGAACTGATTAAGTTAAAATGTGGGCGTTGAGTTTCCATTTTGCTAACGTTCTACATCACATACAGATCCTTTGTTGGAAGAAAAATCTTGCTAAGGTACACACCAGCCACTATAAATAGCAGTCCAAAGCCTGTACATACAGAAGAATCTCCAGAGAGTGTATTTTCAACCACACATTGTTTAGAATAGGAAATTCTTCCCAATGTTCATATTTTCCATTGTGGGTAACATGGATTATCCCATGCACCTCTTTGTTGGCTTCCATTTTCCTGGACCATTTAGGAATCCAACTGATAGTTTCCAGAAGATTGCTCTATCTTTGCCTTTTGTATTTCTAAGGCTAATCTAGGTCTGGAGATCCAGTGGGAGTTTTGTATACTTTAAGGGCTCTCCAAATGAAAGCTAGATGACTCCAAGGGCCTGCACCAACAACTAGGTTATGAAAGAGTTCTTTATTTCTGGAGCTAGGAACTCTACTGGGCTTACTTAGAATAACAGCAGCCAACCCTTTTGTGACTCCCACAGAAAACCTTGCACTGTTGGCAGGTCCTTCTGGGGGAATGCAAGAGACTCATGTGGCAAATAACTGAGCAGGAAGTGAACAGAGGAGCAAGATGAGATGATGGGTTATTATGCTGGTTCAAAGACAAGAAATCTCAGCTGCCTCTTTCCCAAAGCACTGCTGGTCATTGCGATCTATGCATACCTCTGCCCACTCCTTTGAGGAGTCCTGTTTCTCTCATCAAAATTGTTGTATAGATCTTCATTTTTCTAGTGGGGGCCCATTTGAGGGATCTTATACTTCCTTATTATTTCTTGCTCTTTGATGATGATTAAAATGAATGATAATAATTTTAAAAGCTACTATAAAGAAATCTTGGACAAAAGTTTTGATATATATTGAGAGAGTTGATCTTTAGTCTTTTAGTCTCTCCTTCCTTCTACTCCCTATAAAGAGCCTTTAAATCTTCCTACCTGTTAAAGTTAAACATCCCAAGTGCATATGGTTCCTCTGAAAATGAGCCAGTATCCTCTGAGAATCATTGCTATAGATGTTCAAGTTTTATGAAATATGTAAGATGGGGGCTTCTATAAAACTCAAGACTGAAGAAGATAAGAAATTCCTAAAACTGGACCAAGGAGATAGCTCAGCTTCTTAGAGCACCAACTTGCTTGCCTAAGACCCTACAGGCTTCAAGTTCAATCCATGGCCCCACTTTATACTATAACTCAGTGGTGCTCACTCTCTCTTCTTCCTCTTCTTCCTTTTCTTCCTTCCTCTCCTCTCTGCTTTCTCATTCTCTTATAACAAGTAAATCTTAATATTTTTGTCTGTAAGTATCAAACATGTATAAACACATGAGTAGTCTAACTTTGGCAATTGTAAAAGCTGAACTGAGTAATTCTATCCCTCAGCATAAGTTTTTTTGTCCATGAGAACTCTGGCAGAAGTTCAGTATTACCACTAGAAGTTAGACTGGGGTATCCTTTTGGGTTATGTGGTCAGAAATTGTAACTCTCTTCTACATTCCCTAAAAAGGGTTTAGAAACACAAATCATGAGATTCCAACCTGCAAAGCCATGTGTCCAAGGACTTGTCATGAGACAGAGGATTAAATCTTAAAGCCTCATCACTGACTCCAACTCTGACATTCTTCCCATTACATTGAGCTATGCCCAGCCTGCATGACTGGCTATGATTTTGCAAGAGGACACTGGATAAATCTTGGGTAGATCTAAGCTTCTGTATACATAAACAGAACTATCAGTTCTCAGAGTTGCTAAGAAAGTTAAATGAAATACAGACATGTCATCAAACAAAGTAAAAGACGGCACATCTGACATGTTTATCATGGAGTGGTGTCCATATGATTCACTTCCATCAGATACACATTTGTTTAATCTTCGATAAAACTGTAAGTTTCATTCTGGTCATGTCCAATGTTTCAAAGAAATTTTGTCTTATTTCCTTTTATCTTAATGTTATGTAATGTCGGGCTGAGCTTCATTGACGGGAGACAGATGACCCGGGACTCATGGTTGAGCTGTAGGCAGTATCTCTTTATTCATGCAGAATGCAGCACAATCTAAGCCGAGCTAAGCTAAAATTAAAAACTAAAACGAACAATGTTGTCTTTATATATACTTCCCAAGTAGGGTGTGAACAGGGTGTGACATAGAGAGGGTGGAGAGAAAAGTGACTGGTGAAAATCAGGGTGTGACAAGGAGAGGGGGCGGAGCAGTCGAGAATTCTACCACTGAACCACCAATGCCCTGGAGGGAGGGTGGTGCTTTATGTAAATATAAAAGTGATTTATGTAAATAGACCGCAGCTTTGAGTGGGATCAAACCAATCCCTATTGCATACCAGTGCTTGGTTAAGCAGAAGCCAGGGGGAGCTGGCATACTACCCAACAATGTAACTAGCCTTCAGGCATTTAAATTATTTTTTTTAATTTTTATTTATAAGACACAAATATCAACAAGAACATAGGATAAGAGAGGTACAACTCCACACAGTTCCCTCCACCAGAACTCCATATCCCATCCCCTCCCTGGGTCTGGAGAGGTGGGGTTCCAGGACACATTGGGGCCCAGGCATTTAAACTTTTAAATATCAAACACAGACAAAAACACTAGCAAATGTTTAATGTCACCTCTCTAGAGTCTGTCACTTTTAGAGCTGTCCCAGAATCTCAGCTGAAGATTAGATGAAGCACAGCCATTTTATCTTCCCTTCTCTGTTGTCATGAATCAAGAAATTTGAAAGACTTAAAATGACCCTTTTGTTCCAGTTGAAATCAAATCCTCTCTGTTTTGTTTTTTTCTAAATTAGCAAAGGTCCTTAGGCTTAGAGAAATCCTAATCTTCTCTCTTCCAACCCTCCTATGACTGATGAACTCTTACTGTGAGTGCTCAGTTCTACTGTCCTCCTCTGGAGAGACCCTTCTCTGGTTCCCAGCCAAGTGCACTGATTTCCCACTTTGGGTTTCTCATGTTACCTACTATGTAAATTAGCATCACCTATTTTGTCTGTTTATTTGTTCATGTCTGTTACCTACCACCAAATCAAAGGCAGTTCTAGATCAGAAACTCCATCTTACTCTCTTAAGACCAGTAAGCAATATTGAATGAAATGAACAGATGCTCTTTTTTTTTGTTTTGTTTTTTTACATTTATTTTATTTATTCCCTTTTGTTGCCCTTGTTGTTTTTATTGTTGTAGTTATTATTGGTGTCATTGTTGTTGGATAGGACAGAGAGAAATGGAGAGAGGAGGGGAAGACAGAGAGGGGGAGAGAAAGATAGACACCTACAGACCTGTTTCACCGCCTGTAAAGCGACTCCCCTGCAGGTGGGGAGCCGGGGGCTCAAACCAGGATCCTTGTGCTTTGCGCCACCTGCGTTTAACCCGCTGCGCTACTGCCTGATTCCCAGATGCTTTGTTTTGTATTTATGTACCAATGCAGAACTTTGCTCAATTCTCTTCCAAGACTTGATTATGGCTGGGGCTTTAGGCTTGCCAACTCATAGCTCTACCATTGAGCTTTGAGCTATCACACTGGCCCTGAATTTTGCTCAGTTCCCTAAAGTATTTATGGAGAAGCAGAAATATTAATGTCTTTTGTTGTTCAGCATTCTGTACTAGAATGTTATTAGCATGGGTACTCACATCATTGTGCTTTCCCTGGAGACCACTTCTTTCCAGCTGAGTCACTGAATATTTGACTTCACGTATTTTTCTTTATACATGTGAAAAGACACATCTCATTTATTTCTGTGACTATTAAGGATGATTAGATTTCTATATCATGGAATACTGGCCATTATGCTTATCTAGTTCCATTATGGAGGTAAATGATTTTAACAGGGAAAGAGTCAGTTCTGTTTAGTGACCTATTCAGTGCTCAAACCCTTAGTATTATTTGCAATTAACACCTGCATTGTAAGACCAAATAATTAAATTACAGGTTTTATAGCAAACCCTCAAAGTCCAACAGGGAACTAAGTGTATAATTAAACATTTCTCTAATGAAAGACCACATCTATGGTCTGGAGAAGTAATTTCTCTTTAGTGAATTCTAGGAGGATGGACAGAAATGGATGAGGGCTTAGGTTAGTATTTATTAACACTTTCTGAAACAGAAAGTGTTTAACGTGCAAATTGGATCTAAAGTTTATTTTCGAATAGTGGCCTGTTTTCTAGTTTTAGAGTTTAATAATGAACCAATTAAAAAAGAGAGAGAGAATTCATTAGAACCCAAGACATTTTAACCAAGATTTTGGGTATTAATTTTGTTTTCAGTCATATGAAACATATTTTGTTTTCTATGATAGTTTATATGCCCCACAAAAATCACTCTTTGAATAAAAATGATTATTATTAGTCAAATTTCTAAGTTAAGATTCATGTTAATTTAGTCAGTATTAACTACTATACAACACACATTTTACAGTAGATACTGAGTTTCCTTATTATACAAGTATACCCTTTGGCTAATTTGTAAACATAAAGCCTGGAATTAAAATAAAGTTACTGAACTGAAATGCACAGAACACATGGAACTGGAAGCACAATAGTCTCAGAATTGTATCTTTTAAAGTTTTAATTCAATCTTGATTTCTTAGATGTACTGGGGAAGAGTCAAAAGGAAAGATAATTTGGAGTTATCCTAGAAAAATCCTGAATTCTAAAATACCTCTGAGAAGCTCCGGTTTCATCAGTCTTCTCTGTGTTATAACATATTTTAGAAGGCAGAATGCAGATTTCAGATCATTGGCTTTCAAATTTGAAGTGACTCTGCTACTTGTTGTATAAGTATCATCTATTGCATTTTCATTCTTGTCTTCCTGAGCTATTACAATTTCAAAGTTTTCCAGATGGTTTTTGACTTTTAAATGAGAAAAAGGGATATGCTTCTTTATTAATAATGTTTTCATGAAAAATCTTGCCTAGGCCTATTCTATAAATTAATGAAGAAAAAAATCCATTTGATTTTCCTGCTTTGATGCTAATAATAATTTCAATTTTATAGCTTACTAACTTCAAAATAAAATAGCATACTAAATCTAAAAAGAGTCCTTTTAGTCTAATTTTTAATCTCCTGTTTTAAGCTAACAACAACAAAAGACCCCCAAACTCTATAAAAAATACTCCTAATAAATTTAACACATAAGTATTAACTTGTATTAGTTATCCGAAATGTGATCAAATGGAATCTATGTATAATTTATTATTTTGGTCAGTTGGACAGCTATGAAAGAATACTATTATTGGGTGGTTTAATCAACAAACATTTATTTTATGCTTCTCAAGGCCAGAAAGTGCAAAATCAAGATGTCTGATGAGGGCCTGTTTTCTGGTTTGCAATCAGCCGCCTTTTTTTTATATCCTCAGATGGTAAAGAAAGGAAAAATAAGAAACTAACTCTCTTGTGTTTCTCCTTCTAAGGGCATTAGTCCCATTCATGAAGACTCTACCCTTATGACCTAATTACCACCCAACGGCTACATTTTCTGATACCATCAGACGAGGGGATAGGATCTCAATGTATTGATTTCCTGGGGTTACTTTCAGTCCAACTAATTTTTATTAGTGAGTCCGAAGAAAGACTGGGTCAGTCAAAGAGATCTGTGTGAATGCCAAGTCTAAGACCAGGGTTGGCACTGGGCAGCTAGGCATATCCAGATGACTCAGTCCTCAAAGCTAAGAGTTCCTTCTGTTCTGTGGCATGAATTATATTCTCTTCACCAAGAGCCATATTTCTCTCCTCTGCCCTTTGACTTAGATGAAATATTTCTCATGTTAATTTCCCCTTCTTATGCTCTGACTTCACATACACAGAGTTTCTGCAGACAAATTTTCAAATTTCCTGGCATTCTGACAGGAAATCGTCTGATTGACAATTCTCCTTTTCTGTGAAATGAGAGCTCTCCACCATCTCTTAGTTAATTGACATTAATTGGTATTAAGTGGCCTTATACTGCGCACACTGGTCATTTCTGAATCTGTGAACTAATCAGCCTCACCAAAATCTATTAACGCCCTGGGTTCAGCTTCTGGTGCAACAGAATTACTAGAACCTAAATCATGAGAATAATAATTTAAAAAGCACCTCAGCATGAAGACTGGGATTAGTACCAACTAACCTTTTTTGCGCCATACCTCAATTCTGTTTTCATCCCTCTTCAATCCAGAGAACAAATGTCTTGATGTTTTAAACTGATCAAGTGCAAAAGAGAGATTAGGGGATATGCCCATTAGAAAAGTCAATAAAAAATAGAAAGTAAGTAAAAAAATATATCAAGCAAAATAGAAAAACAAAAGTCAATAATTTATCTAGTGAGAAAATGTCTGTATACATAAATATGGAATAAATAAGACTGTGTGGGTGTTCATGTATTGCTTCATGTGAAATGCTAATTATAAGGCAGGACCTAAAATTTTCATTTACATAATATAAATCATAAACATTACATCCAAAGTATCCAAAAACATATAGTGAATTACATTTCTAGCTTTAATTCAATTCTAAATTCACCCACCCTCACTCTGCCCACCCAAAAAAAAAAATAAGTACTTGGATTTTATATGGTATCATTTGAAAAAAACTATGGATTTGATTCCAGCTTAAAAAGCCATGTGTGAAAAAAAAAGGTGCAAATTTAGTATCCAGATACATGAAGTGGACACCAGCAAATAAATTTATGGTTGTGGAAATATTTAGATACTTGGAACAAGAATGATACATACTGAGAATTCTGTGGCTGTTATACAAACATGTTTCTTTTGAAGATTTGACCTTTTCCCTTATGCTAGAATTATATGCTTAGAATTCCCATGATAGATT
Organism: Erinaceus europaeus; assembly: GCF_950295315.1. Lineage (NCBI taxonomy): Eukaryota > Metazoa > Chordata > Mammalia > Eulipotyphla > Erinaceidae > Erinaceus > Erinaceus europaeus. Next base: position 106,788,723 of record NC_080169.1, read on the forward strand.
CTTCCTTTTCTTCTTAGCTTAATTGTGCCGATGTGCAACAAATACACATTTTAAGTATTCAATATACCATTGTGGTTTAGATTCAGTTACTTATAAGTGGAAATCAAGATTTATTCATTTTTTCTATAATTATATGATATATGTTACCATTTCACTGAGACTAGAACAGGAATTTTACAGATATATACCAGCAACCATTCATTCAAGAAACTTTTTAAAAACTACTAACTCTATGCACTGTTTTATTATTGCAAGGATATATTTCAAGCTATAGGGCATAGGGGATTTGAAGGCAAGGTTCTTTATGATAAAAATTTTTCCTGAAGGGAAAAGAAAATAAGTCAAGCTAGTTAAAAACTTCAGACTTTCAAAAGAGTTTGGAAAGTTGACCTAAATATTTACTGTAATAGAGTTCCAACTGAAATCGGTAGGCTCACAGAAAATTAGCTAGAGGAACTGACTCATACATGATGACATCACTATTTCTCAAAAGCATCCAAACAAGAGTGATCCAACTCTCGTTTCTTTCTTCCTAAGACGATGAGACACAGAGATACATAGTCAAACCAAGGAAGACTTCAGTCAGAGAGGTGGGGCCAGAAACTAGGTCTCAAAGAATCTCAAGAATTCAGAGAAAAATGGGGCCCTAAAAGCAGTATAATATTGTAGATGGTTTAGACTGAAAGCGTCCCTAGGATAGCCATATATTGAAGTCCTACCCCTAATGTGATGTTATCAGGAGATTCAGTCTTGGAAGGTAGTTAGGCCATAAAGGTGGAGTCTTCATGAATAGGATCAGTGCCCTTCTTCTTCTAGAGATAAAAAGAGATTAAAAAATAGGACACAAAATGGGACTAAAGCACAACAAGAATGGCTTTATTGACAAATGTATGAAATTGACTGAGCAAACAAGTCTTGAGAAGAGGAAAGAAAAAAGCCCCAGAGTTAGCACAAACCTGGACAAATGATTTCTGCAAAAGATGCTATTATCAGTGTGAAAATGATGTTAAGACGTGTTAACAGGAATGTGGCAGGCAGCTCTGGGACTTAATCCAGGCCCATTCAGCTTTGGTCAAGCCTTCATTATGTACAATTTTGGTTTCCCATTTGAAGAGTTGTTATATTTCACGATTATATTATAAAAATGGAAAATAGACATTGAGTCTGGCCTAGAAAAAGTGAGATTGAAGGATGGCTTCATATCTGTGGCCCTCATCAAGATAAGTGGATTTCTTTTTTTTTTTTTTTTTGCCCTCATTTTTTTTTTTAAATTTTTTATTAAGAAAGGATTAATGAACAAAAACATAAGGTAGGAGTGGATTTCTATTTCAACCATAGGAACTGAAGTTTAGTAAAAGAATAAGTGATTAAACACTGGGACCTTGATCACAGCATGTCACCTTTGAAGTATGATACTTTAGCTCTACCACTTATAGAGGACAGTTCACTGTGTATGTTGTATTAAAATTTGGTATTCATTTGGACTGTCCTTCTTGTCTTTGAGTCTCCCATGCCACTTAGGACTTATAGTTAATAACCTAAGAGTGTCATGTGGATGTAAGAGAAAGGCACATACTGGTAAGAAACTACACGGTCACCATTACAAAGGCGGTCAAAGAGAGTAAAGCAACCCAAGACATAATACAGGCTAGTGACAGAGGAGGCAAATAATTCAGAGAATTATGTTGACAAATACCATAGGACTATGAAAAGACAGGAAGGCTAGATAATAGGAAACACCCCCGCCCCCCTCCCCACTTATGCACAGATGCACTTGTGTGCATACGCACAAACTACTTCATAGTTCTAAAGGAAAACACAGCAGGAATGATGAAGGCACTAACAAGGACAGAATAGGAAAAGAAAGGCCAGAGATGGAAGTTACTGGAAGGTTGGAAGCAGATGCAATGGCAAAGGTATTGGTTTTCTTTAAAGAGAAATGGTGGAAAAGAAGGACTTTTCATGAAAAGATGTATAAGGAGAATCCATTAAAGAGCAATATCACCATTTTGGTTTTGGTTTTTTGTTTGTTTTTAACCAAAGCACCACCCAGCTCTGGCTCTTGGTGGTGCCAGTGATGGGGCCTCTTCCATGCAAGTCCTGGGCTCAACCACTGTGATATTTCCTCAGTCTCTCCACCTCTCCACCCTCCACCATAGAAAGAAAGATAGGACAATACAGTAAACCAAGAATGGGTTTGTGAGATACCATTATCTACAGAAGGAAGACTGAAGAAGGACATTGAAAAAAATAATAATAAGATGGGTCCAGTTAGTGGTGCACCTGGTTGAGCACACGTTACAATGAGCAAGGACCCAGGTTTGAGCCTCCAGCCCCACCTGCAAGGGGAAAGCTTTGCAAGTGGTGAAGCAGTGTTGTAGGTGTTTCTCTGTCTCTCTTCCTTTGATTTCTGGCTGTCTAAAGATACTTTTTAAAAAATATTTATTTATTACCTTTTGTTGCCCTTGTTTTATTGTTGTAGTTATTAATGTCGTCGTTGTTGGATAGAACAGAGAGAAATGGACAGAGGAGGAAAAGACAGAGAGGGGGAGAGAAAGGCACCTGCAGACCTGCTTCACTGTCTGTGAAGCGACCCCCCTGCAGGTGGGGAGCTGGGGGCTCAGACTGGGATCCTTACACTGGTCCTTGCGCTTTACGCCACATGTGCTTAACCTGCTGCGCTACCGCCTGACTCCCTAAAGATAATTTTTTAAAGATAATTTTTTAAAAAATATTTTAAAAGGGGAGGCAGGCGGTAGCGCAGCGGGTAAATGCACATGGCGCGAAGTCCAAGGACCAGCATAAGGATCCTGGTTCGAGCCCCCGGTTCCCCACCTGCAGGGGGGTTGCTTCACAGGCGGTGAAGTAGGTCCTGCAGGTGTCTGTCTTTCTCTCCTCTCTCTGTCTCCCCATCTTTCCTCTTCTCTCTGTCCTATCTAACAAGGATGACATCAACAATAATAATAACAATAGAAAAACAAGGGCAACAAAAAGGGGAAAATAAATATAAAAAATTATTTAAAAAATTTAAAAAGAAGAGAGGCTCTATTTGCAAATATATAATTAACCCCTTCACTTCCATTCCCAGTCTCTTCTTGGTGAACAGCTGTCTAAGTCATATTTTCTGCCTCATTCTTTTTTTTTTTTTAAAGATTTTATTTATTTATGAGAAAGATAGGAGGAGAGAGAGAACCAGACATCACTCTGGCACATGTGCTGCTGGGGATCGAATTCAGAACCTCATGCTTGAGAGTCCAAAGCCTTATCACTGTGCCACCTACCGGACCACTTCTGCCTCATTCTAAGAGTGGAGAGTCTGAATCCCTGTTCTTAAGATTTATTTCTAAGAGACAGACCGCAGCACTTCTCAGTTTTGATAATGTGTTAGTGCTGGAGGTTGGACCTGTAGCTTCTGGGCCCTCAGACACGTAAGTTCTGTGATCAAAAAAGCTATAGTATCTTCCCAACCTTAGATTAGAATTTCTTTATCAGAAAGCTTATTATTATTATTATTATTTTGTTGTTGTTGTCATCAGGGTTTCACCACTCCCGGCTAACTTTTCTAGACAGACACAAAGACAGAGAGAAAGAGAGAAAGAGAGAGAGAGAGAGAAACTACACCTCCCCCCCCTCCCCAGCCTCCCTTGGCTGGGAGCTGAGGGACCCAAACCTGAGTTGCACACATGACAAAACAAATGCCTTCCCAAGTGAACCATTTCACTGGGTCCCTTTATCAGAAAATTTATCTCCAAGAACCTTTTTAAAATTCTCTTTGCTTGCACTGCTGCCTCTAAAGTGAATAGATTTCCTCTGTGTTGAAGTGAGTTTCTGTAGGAGGTGAGTGAGGGAGTGTATGTGTGTGTGTGTGTGTGTGTGTGTGTTAAGTGCATTAAGGCAGTACATAGGGCACTTCCCACATACCTCTTTTCCATGGGGAATGGCTCCAAGGTAGAAACTGTTCTTAAAACAACCTCTGAGACTATAAAGTCTGGAACAGATCATGTGGTCCAGTCTCCTCCATGAGACAGTTTTTTTTTTTTTCATCACATTTTCTTAATAAAAGGACCACCCTGTGGTGGGAGCTGTTTCTTTCTATTGCACTGACCTCCCTCAAATCTTCCCAGCTCTAAAGCTCTTTGATGAAACATTAAACAAAGATTCCCCAAGCTGAAGGATGCTATGAGTCATTGGAGAGTGGCCCAGGCTTTCTTCCCCCACCTAGAAACTGAGTCCTCAAACGTCATGTATGTGACACCACCGGCCCTGTTGTTTGTGGTGCTAAGGAATGATCACTGATTCGGGTTCTCAAAGACACCAGTTTATGAAGTTGGACACTGGGTCCCGCTGTTTGTATTATAGAATGAAGACAAAGATAGATACCTGTAGGTCTTCCCGGGAAGAGATCTCACTTCTCTTTTCACTATAGCCACACTGGTCCCTTACTAAGTGGCAAATAGGATTATGACACCTTTGAGCTTTTTATTTATTTATTTATTTATTTATTTATTTATTTCATTTTATCTTAGAGAAATTGAGAGGGGAGGGGGAAGTACAGAGGGAGAGAGAAAGACACCTGCAACACAGCTTTACTGCTACGAAATTTCTTCCACTGAAGGTGGGGACCAGGGGGTTGAACCTAGGTCCTTGCACACTATAATGTATTCACTCAACCAGGTGCGACACCACACAGCCCAATTTTTTTTGGTTTTTAAAGATTTATTTATTTACTGTGGCTAGAGAACCAGAACAGCACGATTTAGTACCTGCAGTGCTGGGGACAGAACTCAGGACCTCATGCTTACAGGTACAGTGCTGTGGCCACTGCAGCACTTCTTAGACTGCAACATATCCTTGAGTTTTGCTAGAACACATTGAAGACAGCTACTTCTCAAAAGCTAAGATAGCTAAAAGCATGCATGGTTTCTCTTTCCTTACCTCTCCAACTAGGAAAATGACTTGGTGGATATTTTTTTATACAATCATCTGTTTGGATAAGCACATGAATGTTGGCATATTAATAGAAAATGACTAAATTCTTGTTTTCCTGTGCCAAATCTGCCCAAACTATACTTGCCCACTCAGGAAAGGAGTATCCGGGCAGAGAAATTGGGAGGTGAAAATGTATTCCATAGACCAAATGAGTCCCATAAGCAAATGTATCTGGTCTCTATTGCTGCTATAATAACCACAAACTTGATGCCTTCAAACAACATAAAGTCTTTGACTACCAATCTCCGGAAGCCAAAAGTATAATACTTAGCTAAAATCAAGGTGTGAGCAGGGCTACATTCCCCTCTGGAAGTTTCAGGAGAGTATCCATTTCCTTGCCTCTTGGGTTTCTAGAGATTGTCACATTCCTGGACCCAATAATCACACCCTCCACCTTCAGCATCAGCTGCTGGAGTTGTGCCTTTCCCTGACCAAAGTTGGAGAGGGTTCTCTGATCTTAAAGACCTATGTGATTAGATGGAGCACACCTGGTCAGTCCAGTATGCTCTATTTCAACCCTTTGAGGTTCTTTACATTTGCTGAGTCCCTCTCGCCTATAAGGGACTCCCAACATTCACAAATTTGGAGGATTAAGATATGGGTATATTTTAGGGGAACATTATTCTCTCTGCCACAGTAAGACCACTGAACTTTCAAATGGGGAAAATTTCACTGGGGGAACTTGAAGGTGACTCATTAAGTAGAGCACTGAATTTGGGGGCCTGAGTTCAATCCCCAGAATCCCATATGCCACAGTGATGCTCCCCAGCCCTCTCTCTTTCTCACAAATTTGTGTAATAAGTAAGATTTTTTTTCCTTAAAAAAAAATTCAGTGCACAATTTGATATAAAGGGGAATAAAAAAATAATAATAAATACAATAGTTGTTTCTGCCCAGTTCCAGAGCAATAAACTCAAGCCAAGGCTCTGCCTCCAGACCTCCCTGACTCACTAAAAGTAAAACACTCCTCTTTGGTATGATTTGGTAGGTTACATTTGGGGTCCAGGAATGCACAAATGTTTTTCCATGTAAACTGACAGCAATGGCATTCCAAGAACCCCCCGCCCCAATTAACCTACTAAATTATACCCAATAGAAACATTCTACTTTTAAATTATCCAGGAAATGCATATTTAATGTCTCCTGTATAGGTGTCTCAAGAATTTCAAATGGACAGTAGATGCTGAATGACATCATGTGCCCATGAGCCACAAGAATACATTCAGAGAGATGCATGCTGCCTTCATTGCTTCATTGTATGAGTCTCATAGAGTATAATTATACAAGCCTAGATGGTGTTGCCTACTGCACATTTAGACTAGATGATGTAAACACTTGGGAATATCATCATATATATGTCCATTGCTAATCAAAACATCATCAAGCAGCATGTGACTGTCTAGTCAAAGGGCTATTTAAATGTGCATACACATCCTAATAGATAGGGACAGTTAACTGGGAAATCCATTATATTACGTTTGCTTTTTAAGTGATTGCTTTAGTGGTAGTATAGTATTGAAGCAGAAAAGCAATACATTTTGTTTTAGGTATTTGAGGTTAGGGGAAATAGTGCAACTGATAGAGTGCAGGACTTACATGCCTGAGGTTCCTGGTTCACTCCCTAGCCCTGCATGTACCAGAATGATGCTTAGCTGGGGTTTAGGAGAGGGAAGAGAAGCTGGATGACAGCTCACTAGGTAGGATGCACCCCTTCCTTTGCCATGCATGTGGCCCAGGTTTAATCTCTTCTCTCTCTCTCTCTCCCTCTCTCTCTCTCTCTCTCTCTCTCTCTCTCTAACATTTAGAATGAGAAATTTGCTCCAGAACCAGTAAAATGTAATCACCTGCCCCTTCTTGTTTTAATTCAGTTGAAGTGAGGAGCATTTAACCTATTTGAATTATACTTCCTTCAGTTGAGTACAAGGGTAGCTGCTGCAGTTCTGCTTCCTGACACTGAACTGGCCACTAAAGTGTTCTGTGCTTCTGTGTCCTTGTTTGTGTCACAAAGCTGTTGAGGTCCGAGATGGTTCTTCCTTTTCTAAAAGGGTTCTAGGTGTTGGAGTTGATTGCCTTCCTTGCCATTTGCAACAATAATAACAACACAGCAACAAAATCTTGGGTAGTTCTTTAATTTTATGTTTAAACCAGAACACTGCACAGCTCTGGTTTATGTTGGTACTAGGGTTTAAGCCTAGAACTTCAGAGCCTCAGGCATGAAACTCTTTTTTTGCATAACCATTATGCTATTTCCTCAAGCCTGAGTGCTTCTACTCATCTGATGGAAAGTCATTCCCAGTGATCCAACATCAATCTGTTCATTACTTGGTAGAGAAGAAGAGAAGCATTCACAGTGGGAACCCAGACAGAGTGTCATCTCTAGATAGAATCAACACCACCCCCACTTCAGGGGCTGGAATTTGGTGGCTGTCCAAGTGGTTGCTGACCAGGCTGCCTTGCCCTGCTTGGGCGATGAAATCACCAGCAGAGCACCATGGGCAAGGAAGGGGCCCACTGTTGTAACATGTTCCTGGGTGGACGATTGCCCTCTTTTCTCTGAGGGCCCAAACACCCTGTAGAAACCAACATATGCTGATTGAAGACCTGTCTCTTCTTCCCTCCATCTCCATTGGCATTTACATACCATACAGCTTTCGTTGGGTAAGAGGAGTTTCTCACATTTGATTTCTCAGTGGAAACTGTTTGCTTTGGAAGCCACCTCCATCAGTGTTAATTGAGAACAGAAAGGCAGGAGAAGTTCCCTGAGAACTGCACCCAGATGAACTTCTCAATGGTGGTCTGGTTTCCATTGATGTCTTTATGTATGTGAGCAATTGCCATGATCAAAAATGCTTTCCTCAAGAAGAAGCACGTGCACTGGTCTCTTCTGGCTGGTTCTCTGTCTTGGAAAAGTATTTTTGCAATTAATCCCATCAAATCTTCCTTATGAAAGCTACTGGAGAACCGGCTCCCTACAACCCCAGTGATAACATTTTGGAAATTGCCAAGCTACCGGACACCCTTTACAAACTAAACAGGATGGGCCTCTATTAGAGAGATTACAGTAAAAAAAATAACAATCAGCTCTCTGATGATCCCAGGCAGAGGGGAAGGGTGGGGAGGAGGAGTAGATTTGGCTCAGGACAAGCCCAGACTTTCGTCACCGGGACAGACCAACGTGTTAACACAAAGGGAGAACCTGGGAGCATCCCGCTGGACGGCACTGCAGCCACAGATAACATGGCCCCTTGGACCGCCGGGTGCACGCCCTGACTGCCCCGAGGGTCTCAGCACCTCACCCGCCCCGCCGCCCCTCCAGCTGCGGACATGCTTGGCGGATCCGGATCCCAGGGAAGACGCAGCCTGGCCGCGCTCTCCCAGTGAGTGGCTCACTTCCCCTCTTCAGTCTTTTTTTTTCCCCCCACAAAGCAACTGTTGTAAAAAAAAATTTTTTTTTAATTGTAGGAGGTGGGAAGGGGAAGAAAAGTAGCAATCAGAAGTTGGGGGTTGGGGTGAAGCGAGGAGTGTGTGTGTATGTCTTTCAGATTGTGTGTGTGTGTTTCAGTGTGTGTGTTTCAGTGTGTGTGTTTCAGTGTGTGTGTGTGTGTGTGTGTGTGTGTGTTTCAGATCTGTATGGAACTTTCTGGGCTAAACCAAACTTCTGATTGGTTTTCCTCCTTTCATCTGTGTGGTGGTCTGTAGACCTTTTGTAGGACTTCTGGGCTAGCCACTGGTGTGTTTCTGCAATGCGTTGTATGACCACAGATCTGCTGTGAATTTAGACTGGATCCCCCACTCTGCATTGGGAGTGATCCTTTGCAGGACTCAGAGATTTGGGCTAAAGCACACATTGCCCAATCCTTAAAGTCAACAGTCCAAACCCCTTAATAAAGGGACCATCTGACTGTGACGGAACCAGACCCAGAGCACATGCTATTGATCAGGGGATTGGCCAGATAGCAGGCTCCCAGGTTTAGGAACCTGAAATCCTGGAGTGCAATAAACCTCTAGGGGTTCCTAGAATTGTTCCCTGTGGTGCTCAATCATTCCATAGAGGAGGGAAAGGAACCAGAGTGGCTAGCTCAACCCATTGGAGCCAGACAAGAGTTAGAGAAGTCAGTATTTTTGAATGCAGGCTTGGGCCTTTGTCACGCAGGCATTTATGAGATCTGGAGAAAGTACAGGATCTTGGGGGAAAAGGTACTGCGCCAGAGTTAGAGCACCAAATGGCCTTTCAGTAAATCTTTCGTTTTTTGTTCTTTTTTTTTTTTTTTTTGAGTTTTGGCACTGATTCAGCATGACAATTGTCATTCCAGTTGTTCCAACATTTGTGCAACAGTTAAACAAATAAACAGAGGTGCTCAAAGAGGCCCTAAAAATGAGTCCCCTGTCCACTCTATTAGCCATTTTCTCTAAGTGTGATCACTCAAGTGAGAGAACTCAAGGGGAATTGTAGAGGTTATTCTGTATAGTCCAGTGGTTCCCAAACTTGTACTTGTTTTAGAGAGTTTAATCTTACAAAATCCTATTTCATAAAGGAGATGTCTGGTTATATAGAAGATGGAGAACGTTTGGAATCTAGAGCTTTCTCATCCCTTCTGTCTCCCACCCCACCCTGAGTCATTCCCCATGATTATCCTCACTCCACTCCCCATACCTTCTCCAGCAAGCCCCCTGCCTCAAATTCCACCTCAACTACTTTGGAATCCAAGGCCCCCATGGAACCTTTCAGTAAATGCTGATCTCATTTAATGGCTTGATTTCAGATGAGAAGATTGAGGCACATAAGGTAAAGAGCTTGCTTCACTTACACAGCTAGTTAGAGCCTGGAAGGAAAAAGAGCCAGGTCATATATTCTCTCTTGCTCTCTCTCCTTCTTCTGGTTCTGAGTCGCCTGGGATCCTATCCATTTGCTTTTTCCTTGTCTAACTCCATTCCACTCCCTAGGTGGGTGGTCATTTCCTGCATTTCTATACTTATTGTCTCCCACCTCCCACCTGGCCCATTGGAATTAAACACTCCTCCCCCCACATTGTCCTAGCCTCAATCTCCCTCCCTTTTCTGATCCCACCTCCACCCCCAAGCCCCTGCCCTTTGAGGATAGAATCCACTCTTTTCCGTAAGGCATTCAGAATTCTCCACAGTCTGCCTTCCATCCCTACCCCCACCCTACCACCAGGCATCAAATCAGATCACAACTTCTTCTTCTTCTAGCATTTTCCCTTCTTCCATAGCCAGTCAACAGCGTCAGGTTGAGCCTGATGTAAAGTTTCGAGACCTCCTTTGAATCTGGAGAGGTGGCAGTCGTTGACTATGTGGGTCATAGTCTGTCTGTAGCCACAGGGGCAGTTCAGGTCGTCTCTGGCTCCCCAGTGGTGGAACATAGCGGCGCACTGGCCATGGGTCAGATCACAACTGACATGTACAAGCAACTCCACTCCTTGAATCACTTGAGTTCCCACTCAGGGGACACCCCATGTGCTTCAGTTGCCTCAGTTGAAGAAAAATCATTAAGCGTGTCTGGTGCTAAAACAAAACAAAACACTGTTCCTTGCAAGGAAGTTTTAGTGGAGTGAATAGAATAGGGTAGGAGTAACCAAAATGCAAGGGGCATAGCAGCACTAAGAAATTCTACCTCCTCTGTTTCTGACTTTCAAAGCTTTGATCAAATGCTACCTTCCCCATAAGCCTCCCTCAGTTCCTCTTTCCTCTATACACTGATGACCTTTGTCCATTTTTGTTAGGAACCTTGTGCTAAAGTTATCAGTGAGCAAGCCTGTCCCTCTCTCCAGCATGACAGTTCACTTAAGCAGAGGAACTGTTTAGAATCTTTGAGTCTTCATCTGATGCCAACAACTTCATTTCCTGCTTAATTTAAATTTTCCTCTTATTGAATAAATCTAACACAGTTCACTTCACTCTGCACGTTTCCTGTGAGCTTCAGATATAGAAAGATACAGAAAGCGTGTGCACTTTTAGCCTGGGAATAGGTATGAGGTTAAATGCCAAAACAGGTGCCCAACCAAATGAATTCCAAATTGCATCAGGTAATTCATCTCAGTTTCATCACCTACAGAGTAAGATTAGCTGAGCTTTTTAATGAGGTGCATTAAAATTCCTGAATGCCAAAACCATCACAAAGCCAGGTTATTTTCAGGGGCAGGTGTGAATGGTCTCAGTTCTCTACATTTCAAGCTGTTTGTTAATTTATTCCTTGTAAGATTATTGAGAGCTTCTGTCATTTGCTGCTTGATGTTTTTATTGCTCCTTTTCTCATTTCCCCAAAGCCCTCATGAAACCTTTCCATTTGAGTCAAGGCTTCATGGTTCTTATAAATACCCATTCATAAGAAATTATGTTTTTAGTCCATTAAGAATTACATTTCTTGCAAGGAAATATGCTTTTATGTATCGCGAGGATAAAAAACAAATTTTCCTATGTCTCACATTGTGTAACAAATGGGAAGGGCAGATAAAATTTAAAACCCTGAAGTCAAAAAAAACACAGGAAATAGCTTAGTTTATTTCACTGTTTTCTGAGGAAACTAAGCCTAAAACACATCAGGACAATAAATGATTGATGTATTTTCATCAGATTCTACAGAGATGACAAAAGAGACATACATGAAAATGTTCAGATCTGTGAACTAATATCCTGGTCCCTAGTTTATCCAGTCTTATTGGAGAAGGTAGCATAATCTTACAACTTGCTAAATGTGTACCCAGACAAGGTGTCAGCAAATATTTCCCTTTGTTAACATACCTGTTGCAGTGCATTTGAAACACTTGCCAGTTGCAAGAGTTGTCAGTAGGAATATTGTTTCTAAATCCTGCTTCAAAATAGCAGGGCTGCCAACCCAAAATGGATCCGTTATTATATTATGTCCTCTGCCTACTTTGTTATGTCTTTTATCTCTTCTAATTGGTGTTAATGCATAAGCACTTTGCAGTCAACTCTATTGTGTGGGAGCCAAATATTTCAGGAAATTCCATTTGTTAGAATTGAGTTCAAAGGATGAGTTAATAGCCTGGTAGAGGATTTCTGAGGTCTTCTCTTTTTTTTTTTTTAATTTCTTTATTGAGGAATTGATGTTTTACATTCGACAGCAAATACAATAGTTTGTACATGCATAACATTTCTCAGTTTTCCATATAACAGTACAACCCCCACTAGGTCCTCTGTCATCCTTCTTGGACCTGTATTCTACCTCCCCCCCACCATCTTCTCTCTTATAAAGTCAAGGGCATGCACATTTTATGACTGTTGGTTTGTTCACCAAGTTAGCTAATTTTTGCTCACTCTGTGGTTCAAAACCTTTCTAGACCTTTTATTTGGGTAAAAATGAAGCTACTCTTTGCATTTTGTGACTGGAAATTAATGAAAAATGACAAGATATATAGGTAATCTCTCTTTGTGTGTACTGCGCACTCTAAGTGGCATTACTGAATTGCTCCTGTAGTAGTGACTATAGCAAGTCTGTGAAGGTGACCTTGACTTTGGGGCTGTGATCACACCTGGTGGTCAATGACCTATTCTTTTTCTCCTGTTGATATTCTTTGCAGTGTCCACTCTACTTTAATTTCCTTACCTTTGACCTCTTTCTCACTTTGAAATGATCCCTTACTCTATGCAGCTTCTCACATCCCCTCCCCCTTTTTGGCTTTTTTTTTAAATTGATTTAATAATGATTGACAAGTCTGTTGGATTAGAGGGGTTACCAGGGTTCCCCACCCCATCCCCTCCATTGGGAGTTTTCTTATTCTTTATCCCTCTCTAGGAGTATGGACCCAGGATCATTATGGGGTGCAGAAGGTGGAAGGTCTGGCTTCTGTAATTGCTTCTCCAATGGACTTGGGCATGGCAAGTTGATCTCACATCCCTCCTAACTCACTCCAAGTGGCCTTGCAATGGCAGATTCAACCCTGGCAAGAGTGATGGGTTGGGGAGGTACACCTCTGCCATCTGGAGGATAGTTTGCTCCTGGCAAGCCCAGCTGGGGTGGTGAGGATGCATCTTTGTTTCCATTGAAAGCAAACTCTGACTAGGTTTGAGCTGCCCCTCTTCTCTGTAAGGGGGTGGTCACTTCACAAGTGGTGAAGCAGGTCTGCAGGTGTCTCTCTCCCCCTCTGTAGCTCCCCTTCCTCTCTCAATTTTTCTTGGTTCTACTCAATGAAATGGAAAAAATGGCCCCATCAGGAGTAGTAGATTTGTAGTGTAGCACCAAGCCCCAGAGATAACACTCTGGAAAAGTGTTAACGGCAAAAAAAAAAAAAGACAAGAATAGAAAAGAAAAAAGAAAAGAAAAGAAAAGAAAAGAAAAGAAAAGAAAAGAAAAGAAAAGAAAAGAAAGTCCTGGCTTCCATTCTCAGTATTACCTTCAGCTAGATCTCAGGTTTAAAAAAGGTGTTTGTGGACTGGCCGAGGATCTCATCTGCAATATTTAATGATGTTTGAAGTTCTAAAAATAAATTTGCAAATTAAGGTTTTGGAAACCATACTGCCTGGATTCAGTTCTAAGACTAATTGAGTTTTTAGGAGGAGCCTTAAAAATATCTGTAAACCTCACTCGTTGCTGTGCATTCATTCAACAGCCACTCACTAAGGGTTTCCTGCTGGACAAGACATCAAGAGCATAAAAGAGGACAGAACACAGGCTTTAGCTTTAAAGGGGTCTAGTCTCTAACTTACTACCCACAGCAGGAATCTTTCTCCAGTCCTCCCCACATACCCACCACCTAACACACGATACTCCCAGGTTAACTTGGGCCAGTGGTTGACATCTGAACTACTTGGTCAGCATTAGCTTAGTGATATTTGCCCATTTTACTGTTTTCCTCTGACTCTCTGATAGCAAAACTTTTTTTTTCAGTCATCACTGGGGTTTCATCAATCCAGGATGATTTTTTTCAATAGAAAGACAGAGACATAGATAGAGAAAAGGATACCAAGAAAGAAGGAAGAATAGAGATAGAGAGACAGAGAGAAGGGCCTGGACTCAAACATGGCTTATATCTATGACAAAGCAAACTCATTACCCACATGAGCTTCCTTACAGGCCCAATAAAATTTACAGTTAAAATATATTAAGTATAATAAACTTTACTTCTTAATATCAAACACATACAGTGGGTTTGAAATAATTATTTCACAAAACAATGTATGCACTGGCTGTAAGCAATATGACATTTGATATTTTCCTTTATTTAAAATAATATTGTTTTTTATTGGAGCATAGTTTACAACTTTTATTTTGTATTAGCTTTATTTATTTATTGGATAAAGACAACCAGAAATCGAGGGGAAAGAGGGTGATAGAGAGGGAGATAGAGAGACACCTTAAACATTGCGTCACCACTCGGAAAGCTTTCCCCTTGCAGGTGAAGACTGGGGGCTCAAACCCAGATCCCTGAGCATTATAACATGTGCACTCAACCAGGTATGTCACCACCTGTCCCTTAGTTTACAACATTATACTGTTTTTGTTTTTGTTTTTTTGCCTCCAGGGTTATCACTAGGGCTCGGTGCCAGCACTATGAACCCACTGCTCCTGGCGGTCAATTTTTCCATTTTATTGGCCAGGACAGAGGGATATTGAGAGAGGAGGGGGAGGTAAAAAGGGAGAAAGAGGGGGAAAGAGAGACACCTGCAGACCTACTCTGCCGCTTGTGAAGCAGACCTCCTACAGGTGGGGCAACATATTTTTATTGTAGTCTGAATTTACTCAAGTGTAACTGACAAAAAAAAAAAAAAGAAGTCAGACATATTTAAAGTGTATGATTTGATGCTTTGAAAGACCTGTATGTGGTAAAAGGATTCTCATTATAATGGCACTTAGCATATTCATCGACACCCATATTTCTCTTTCTTTCTTACTGTTCTTTCTTCCTTCCTTTCTTCCCTCTCTCCTTCTTGACAAGAGCACTTAAGTTCTCCTTAGCAAAATGTAATTATACAGATATATTATTAACTACAGTCGCCATGTTTTACAATAGATCCTCACACCTTATTCATCTTATAACAGAATTTTGGGGGCCAACTTCTCCCTATTTCTACACTCCTAGCAACTATCTTCCTGTTTTGACATTTGCTTTTTCATTCCAAATACAAGTGATTCCATAACATATTTGTTTTTCCTTCTCTGGCTGACTTCATTTAGCAACATGTCTTTCTAGGCTCCTTGATGCTCTCATATGTGACAGGCTTTTTTTTGAGCCCAAGTAACATTCCATTCACATTTTCTTGTTTCTTTCCCTCATCCACAGATACTTAACTTGTCGCATACCTTAGCTGTTGTGACTAATGCTGCCATCAATGTGGCAGTTCAGATACCTCTGGGCTAAATGTACAGATATCTTACTCTATGATATTTTCCCAATTCCTTATTTCCTTTTATTTATTTTTTAAATATGTTTTATTGGCAGGGGTAGATAGTATCATTATACTATGCAAATGGTTATGCAAAGAAACTCTTGGGGCTGAGATTCCAAAATCACAGATTCAATCCCCTGCACCACCATAAGCCAGAGCTGAGCAGTACTCTTGTAAGAAAAAAAAAAAGAAAAGAAAAGAAAGATAGAGAGAGAAAAGAAAAAAAGAGAAGAGAGAGATTCAGAGAGAAAGATAATAGATATACAGAGATACAAAGGGGGTGGGGTGCCAGAGCTCCAGTTTATGGTGATGCAGGAGACTGAACCTGGGACATTAGAGCAGCAGGTATGAAAGCCTTTTTGCATAACTATTGTGCAATCTCCCCCTGCCCATCCTTATTTCATTTTAAAGTGCCAATCATGACTCTCTCAATAGATTTCAGAAGCAGCATGTTTCAGTTTGCAAGCCACTGGGCATATTACATAATCTCCTGCCTTAGGGACAGTTTAGGAAACTCTGCTAACCTATGGTCACACTGACTATCTGCTACTGAGGTCAGCCCCCAGGTTGAAGGAGAGGCTTTTCAGATGGGGATCAGAGGGAATGGATTCTGGCAGTTTCTTCAGTGACCTCTGGAAGTTGCATTGACTTGCTGCTTCAGGCCAGCTTTAGGATGGGAGTGCTCAGGTCTGTTCCAGTTACTTACAGAGTCAGGGTCATCCAGTCAAATGACGTGCACTCAAGTAGATGAGAAAAAGATTAAGTACAAAATACACTCAAGTGACTGTTAAAATTTTCCTTTTTGTCCCAGTGAAAGTTTCATATTAGAGAAACACATCAGATTTGTTCTTCATAGCTTTGGAAAAAGATCCTCTTGTGAGGTGGTTATAGGCAACTTCATAAATAAAGGTCTCAGAGTAGGAAACTGGGAAATGTTATGCATATACAAACTATTGTATTTACTGTTGATTGTAAAACATTAATTCCCCTAATAAAGACAGATAAATAAATAAATAAATAACTGTCTCAGGGTGGCAGGTGTTTGCAATGTTGTAACTGGATTTCTATTTAAAGAGCTCTGCCAGGTCATCCTTCCTCTGTCCTTAAGTCCCTCCTCTGGCTATAAAATGTAGGAGGCATTGAGAGAGTTGGTGGGTTTTTAATTCGTAAGGGAAGTTAGGAAGGAATGAATTAACCTGATAAAATCTACTCTAGCCTGCTAGACTTATAAACAGTAATTTCCTCTGTTTTTAAGATTTTTATTAAAAACGACTGGCACTAAACAAAAGTAAGTGGTAAAGGAGATCATTTTATTAAGAAGCATTTGAAACAATAAACTTCTAGATGAAAGATGTTGCTTTTCTGGTGGGAGTTTCCATTTCTCTCTGTAATTTTATTATAAGCCTCATCTCACACAGACTCTGGGGCAGAATGCTTCTTTCAAATCCTGATACTCTTATTTAAGTTTTGGAAGTTTAGTCTGAGATTGCTGAATTCACTCTGGAGGTTTTCCTCTTGCCAGCTAACTTTGCTGTATTAATTCTCAGCATTTTTGTTCTGTTTTGTTTTGTTTTACCTTTCCATGATCCTAATCATTGTAGGTAATGTCCACCCATCTTTTCTAGAATCCTTGTTCTCCACATATCTTTTCATTTTTCTGTTCTCTAGAAGTCCTTTCACTTTGTAAGTAACAGGAGAAAATAAAGTGATACAAAGTAATATAATAATAGATCAAAGAGAAGGAAATCAACCTACTGCCTCCTCCAATTTATAAAGTACCAAGGATAGAACCCAGGGCCTCCACCATGTGGTAAAGCACTTGAACTCTGAGCCACCTCTTCATCTTTATTAAAAGATTAATTTTTCTTATTTCACATAAAGTATCTAAAGGGTTTTACATGAGAGAATTAGAGATAGAGATAGAGAGAGTGAGATGGAAAAAAGAACACCACTGCTGTATGTGGTGCTGGGTTTTAAACCAGTCTCATGCTTTACCAGTTGAATTATTTCCTGACACCTACTTATATTCTCTCTTTAAAATTTTTTTTATTCATTTATTAGATAAAGATAGCTAGAAATTGAGAGGAGGGGGAGATAAAGAGGGAGAGAGACAGAGAGACAACTGCAGTCAGAAATTAAGATGGGGGGAAAATAAAGAGGGAGGGATAGCGAGAAACCTGCAGTAATGCTTCACCACTTGTGAAGCTTTTCCTCCTGCAAGGGGGGACAGGGGCTTGAACCTGAGTTCTTGCACAGTATAACATGTGCGCTCAACCAGGTGCACCACCCCCTGGCCACCCTACTTATATTCTTTAAAGAGTGATTTTTTTTTCCTTTTTTACTCACATCAAAAATATCCCAACAAAGTGTAATATTCAGACAAAAATAGACAAATGCCTGAAACTTTGGCACTTCGATGTAGATGATTTCAACAGGTTCTTCATGTTTCTGATATTCCTTAGAAATGAGCTGAAAAGTGTGCACACAGGTTTCTAATGACTGAAGCCCTTGGAGATTATACACATTGAGTCTGAGGAGCAGTAGGTTGACTTTGAAGGGGAGACTCTTGTTCACCTCCCATCTCCGAGGTAACCTTTCAGGAGTGAAGTGGTACTGTTGGTTGGGGGAAAGGGTTTCAGTTTGTCTATTGAAGAAGACCCACATTAAAAAAAATTTTTTTTACTCTTTATTTATTTATTTTGAATACAGACAGAGAGAAATTGTGAGGGGAGTGGAAAATAGTGCAGGAGAGAGACACCTGCAGACCTGCTTCACCCCTGCAGGGGGGACCAGTGGCTTGAACCCAGATCCTTGCGTATTGTAATGTGTGCACTTAACCAGGTGCGCCACTGCCTGGCCCCAAAGACCCACCTTTTACAATACTAAGTGAGTGTATTCCCAACAGATGAGAAACTAGAGTCAAACAACTCCCTCATCTCCCACATCTGTATTTAGACCTCATTCGTTACCAAGTGTGTGACCTTGAGCAGGTCACTTAATCTCCATCTCTAAATTTCTTAATTTTCTTTTTAAGTAAAACATCTGCCTTGCAGACTTAGTGAAAAGTAAAGAAACTAGCTACACAAATGTCTAGACCAGAACCAGAGAATGCCTAATCAGTGTTGCACTCCCTGACTTTTCCTTCCCTCCCAATATTTTCCTTTCAAGGGCCCCAGAAACAAATCTCTTAATATCTTATACTGACCAAATACTGGGACACAAAGCAGCTTATAAATTCAGTTTGTAATTGACATGTAGTCTTTGATAAGTACACTGTCTTTGGAAATACTGGAGAAGCTCTTTAGCTCTTTTATTCAGTCATTCATTTACTTACTACTTGGAGATGTTTTTTCTGTCTTGATTTGGATAACTCAAAAGTACTAAGAAACTTCTGAAAATGGGCTTTTGGGGATAAAAATGTAAAATTGCTCTTTCTTCTACTTAACCTAATTCACATATATTGTGAACAAATGTGTGGTAAGAAATAGGTAACTGCTGGCCAGAGAACAGCATCAATCTTTACATAATATTGACAGGTGGGGAGGATACCAGTTAAGATTAATCATTTGAAGGGGCTAGGAGATGACTCAGTGATAGAACACATAACTTGCATGAGCAGGGCCCCAAGTTCAATCCCCAGTACCTCATAAAATGATGAGCCATGATGTGCTCCCCCCCTTCCTCAATAAAAATTAAAGAAAAATTTGTTTACTTCAAAACCCAGATAGATTTGCATTCAAACTCTAGTTACATCATCATGTTGATTGTCCTTGAGCAAACTGTTCTTTCTACACATTTCTTAGTTTATTGCCTTACAGAAAAAAGAAAATAGAGCCTAGGCAGTGGTACAGCCTGCGGACACATGCATTATCATGTGTGAGAACTCAAGTTCAGTCCCAGGTTCCCACCTTCAGGAGGGAAGTTTCACAAGCTGTAAGGCAGTGCTGTAGATATTTCTCTTTTCTCTTCCTCTATTTCGCCACCAATTCCCTCTGTATGAGAAAGAGAGGAAGAGGAAGAGAGGAAGAGGAGGCCACTAGGAGCAGTGGAGTCCACATGCAAGTACTGAACCCCAGCAATACCTTTGGTCATATATATATATATATATATGAAGGAAGGAAAAAAATATATGTAAAGTGGTAGCAGTCACTAGGCAGGAATGTGATTACAATTAACAATGATAATTATGAACTTGAACTGGGTTCCTAGGGAAAGAATACACTTCTGAGTAATCCCAAAAGAACGGGCAACTGTGAGGAGTCCAGAGCTGTCTTAACAGTGTGCCACACACCGAGTCACTGGGTGACTTAGAACAACAGACACTATCTCTTAGTTCTGGAGGCTCAGGGTGCGAAGTTAGGAAGACAGCGGAGCCTTGCTCCATACTAGTCCTGTAATGGGAGGATTCTTCCTTGTCTCCTGCAGATTTTGATACCCCCAGATATCCCTGGCTTGGTGACAACATAACCCCTATGCTTCCATAACTTTAGTGACATTCCCTCTATTTAGAGTTACATCATCTCCCTTCTGTGCGTGCTGTCTCTGTGCCCTAATTTCCCCTTGTTCTTAAATCTCCTAGCCTATTGGATGAGGCCCCACCCTGATTGCTTCATCTCAACTCTCTACAAAGGCCTTCTTTCCAGATAAGATCACATCCTGGGAGGCTGGGGGTTAAGAATTCATTTTAAAAGGGTCATAATATCTTCCATAATATAAGTTTACAGACTGGCTAGAGTTAAACACAAGCCTAATCCTGACTTCCAGCTCTTCAATTTTACTAAAGTCTCCACTAAGCTGGGCAAACCTTATGCTTACTGGAAAGAACAATGAGAAAAATGGGGTTCTGATATTAGTTTGCTTCTTAAAAAATTTACTGATTTATTTTTATGAGAAAGGGCTAGGGAGATAACATAATGGTTACAAAAGCAGGTTTTCATGTCTAAGGCTCCAAGGTCCCAGGTTCAATCATTAGGACCTTCAAAAGCCAGAACTTGAGCAATGCTCTCATAAAAAATTAAAAAATTATAAGAAAAAGACACTATATCCCTGCTCAGTGATATCAGAACCCCATTTTTCTCATTGTTCTTTCCAGTCAGCATAAGGTTTGCCCAGCTTAGTGGAGACTTTAGAAAATTGAAATTATCTCCTGGCTCTCATTTGCTTTCTGAGAAGTGAATATTGTTTCCCAAAGGACAAGAGCTTCTTTAACCCAAGTTTAACCGGAGTTTTGCTTTTAACCTTGCTGAGTGATGAGTACCCAGGAAATATATATAATCATGTCATTCCCAGGGACACAGCCTTGAAGTCAGAGATTGAATCATCGCAGGGAGGTAGGATCATGGGAAAGATTTTATTTCCCATTTCTTTTTGCTGTGTGTGCATTTTAACATTTCTGAGCTGACTTAAACATTAGATTGGAGCAAAGAGGTATTTGAAGTGTCTCTTGGATCTTGAGATTTGTGTCTGGGGAAGGAAAACCCTGTGAAACCTTCCTTACACCCAGAAAATAAAGCCTCTATTATCTGACTGTCCCGAGATCCCAACAGTCAGGTGTTTAATGAGCCTATTTCCAAGCTATGGGTTAATCTCTAGCCAAGATTCCTGGATTCAAAAGCAAAGGTGAACAGAAACATCTGAGAAGAGAAAAATTGTGAGTCCCAGCAGAAAGCATTTTAATAAAACAAACAATTTGCTGAGTTACTGGAATGAACCACTCACCAAAATAAATAACAGAAGGTGCCAGAAGCTGTTTTTAAAGTTTGGTTGACTAAGTAGAACCATTTCATCCGTAAATTGAGTATCATATTAGTTTCCTACAGCATCCATAACAAAAAGCAGTGGATGGGCCAGGTGGTGGCACATCTGGTTAAGCACACTCATTACAGGTTCAAGTCCCTGGTCCCCATCTGCAGGGGGAAAGCTTCATGAGTGGTGAAGCAAGGCTGCAGGTGTCTCTCTGTCTCTCTCCCTTTCTATCTTTCCCTCCTCTCTCAATATCTCTCTGTCTGTATCCAATAATAAATAAATAAAAATTTAAAGAAAAGATGAAAAAATACATTACAAAAAGCAGTGCATACTGGATGGCTTAGACTAACATGCAAATTTGTGACCTTCTGAAGTTTTGTAGGAGAATCTTCCATGCCTCTTTTCTATTTTCTGGTCGTTTTCTGGCAGTCTTTGGTGGTCCTTGATGTTTAAGTCCTTTATTTCAGTCCTTTGCCTTCACATTCTCTCTCTGCTTTTTAACAGATTTTACCTTCCTTGCATGTCTGTTTTGGTATCCAAACATCTTCCTTTTATTATTTCTTTATTTTTATGTGGCAAGAAGTGAATAGAGGTCCTCACACATGCTCAAGACCATTGATTGGCCTCTCTAGTCCAACATAGCAGGAGGGGGAAGAAGGGAGTTCAGCAAGAAAGAGAGACACCACACCACCATTGCATCATCCAGGGAATTCCTTTGATCCTGTTCATGGTGCACTATTGTGATGCCAGAGATCAATCCCAGGACCTCACATATCATAAGGTCTATGGGCTAAGGAAGCTACACCTGCACTCTCCCTCTTTCGTAAGTACACAAGTCATATTGAATGAGGACCCACCGTGACAGCCTCATCTAACTTGATTACTTCTATATGGTCTTAAATCCAAGTAAAATCACATTCTACAATACTGGGGGCTAAATCAGCAATGTTAACATGCTTTCAAGGACATACTTCAACCCTTAACAAGTAATGAATGATTCTAAATACTTTAACATTACATTTCATAGTGTAATTCATATATGCAGCATGTAGGGCAGCTTTCAAGTACAGTTAAAATGCCTAGTAGCTAAAGGGTATCGGGTTAATGAGTATACATTGGTGACAGACCATTAGTGTAGAAACCATTCCTGTAAGAGTCAGAGATAGCTTCCATGCATAGAGCTCTAGTCCACCTATTCTCCACTAAGTGTGGTAGTTAAACCAATCCTCTCCCTAAAAAATAAATAGAAGAAAAAGAAAAGGTTCTCCTCTTTCACTAAGACATGTATTTTCTGAAATGGAAAGATGGCACTGTCTGGTGATAACTCTCCATCTAATTTTAAAGAAATAGCATGGGAAAAAAAAAAAAGATATGGGACCAGGTGGTGACATACCTGGTTGAGAGCACATGTTACAGTGTGTAAGGACCCAGGTTCAAGCCCCCTGTCCCCACATGCAGGGGGGAAGCTTCACAAGTGGTAAAGCAATGCTGCAGGTGTTTCTCTGCCTATCTCTCTCCCTATCTTCCCCTCCCCTCTCAATTTCTCTCTGTCTCTATCCAATAATAAATATATATATATATTTAAAAAAAAAAAAAGAAAAAAGAGAGGCAAAATGGATCCCCTTACTGGATACTGGTGGTCATAACATCTCCGTAATCTCAGTGATGACCAGGGAGGTGACTCAGAAGTAGAGCACATGCCTTACATGTGTGAGGCCCTGGGTTCAATCCCTGGCACCTCATAAGAATAAGAAAGGCAAAAACAAATAAAACGCTATAAATGACAGGGAAGTTCTCTGGTCTCTTGATTTCTCTCTGTCTCTCATAAAAAACAAAACAAAACAAAAAAACAATCAACAATGGAGGAACAAGGGAATACCTAGAGAAGGCAAAAAAACGACCTCCCCCCTCCCCGATCTTTTATGCAGGTCTTAGCCTTCTGAGAGGCTGTTAACATTTTCTAATGAAAAAGAGTTTTAGGGGAGATATAACATGATGTTTATACAAAAAGTCTTTTATGCCTTAGGCTCCAAAGCCCCAGGTTCAATACCCTGAACCAGCATAAGCCGAGCTTAGTAGAGAAGAAGAAGAAGAAGAAGAAGAAGAAGAAGAAGAAGAAGAAGAAGAAGAACAACAACAACAACAACAACAACAACAACAACAACAAGAAGAACAAGAAGAAGAACAAGAACAAGAAGAACAAGAACAACAAGAAGAAGAACAAGAACAAGAAGAACAAGAAGAACAAGAACAAGAACAAGAACAAGAACAAGAACAGCCAGGTGGTGGCACACCTGGTTGAGCGCACATGTTACAATGCGCAAGGACCCGGGTTTGAGCCTCTGGTTCCCACCTGCAGGTGGAAAG